>NC_091467.1:8612545-8912545 GCF_027789765.1 Dendropsophus ebraccatus
TTGTATCTAAGCCTCTCATGTGTGATACTGTTTGCTGAGTAGCTGTATCTAAGCATCTTGTGTGATAATGTGTGCTGAGCTGCTGTATCTAAGCCTTTCATGTGTGATAGTCTGCGGAGTTGTATCTAAGCCTCTCATGTGCGATACTGTCTGCTGTATCTAATCCTCTCCCATGATACTGTGCTTTGTGCAGCAGATGTAGCAGAGCTGAGACTGTGGCTGGCGGTGATACACGGCTTGGTTACCCATCAGCCACTTACACTATGTATCGGTTTCACCCTCCCGGATTGGTCACCGTTTCCTCCGCGTTTTCTTCTCGTTTCCGTGGAGACGCAGATCAGGTACAGGATCTATAGAGGGGCTCAATGTGCTTAACCTTGTATATAAATGGACGCGGTGTATGAATGGCAGAACAGCGGGGGAAGGCGAGCGCGCAGCCTAAATGGGGTCACTATAGAAGAAGGTCGCCCATCAGCAGAGGAGGATGAGGCAGGAGAGGAGGATGAGGCACACAACACACTGTCACACACAGCCGCTGTCTATCCTGCACTCACTCCCAGAGCTGCAATCATACTTCTGCCAGGCTGTAATCCCAACCTGCGGCTCTCCAGCTGCTGCAGTACTACAACTACCAGCATGCTCAAGAGTCTGTGGCTGCACCTGAGGTATCTAGAGCAGTGCTCCTCAAACTGTAGCACAACTCTTAGCATGTCCAGCCTGAGGTATCTAGGGCAGTGGTCTCCAAGCTGCAGCACTACAACTCTCAGCATGCCCGGCCTGAGGCACCTAGAGCAGTGTCCTCCAACCTGCGGCACTACAACTCTCAGCATGCCCGGCCTGAGGCACCTAGAGCAGTGTCCTCCAACCTGCGGCACTACAACTCTCAGCATGTCCGGCCTGAGGCACCTAGAGCAGTGTTCTCCAACCAGTGGCACTACAACTCTCAGCATGCCCGGCCTGAGGCATCTAGATTAGTGTTCTCTAACCTGCAGAACTACAACTCTCAGCATGCCCGGCCTGAGGCACCTAGAGCAGTGTCCTCCAACCTGCGGCACTACAACTCTCAGCATGTCCGGCCTGAGGCACCTAGAGCAGTGTTCTCCAACCAGTGGCACTACAACTCTCAGCATGCCCGGCCTAAGGCATCTAGATTAGGGTTCTCTAACCTGCAGAACTACAACTCTCAGAATGCCCGGCCTGAGGCACCTAGAGCAGTGTCCTCCAACCTGCGGCACTACAACTCTCAGCATGCCCGGCCTGAGGCACCTAGAGCAGTGTCCTCCAACCTGCGGCACTACAACTCTCAGCATGTCCGGCCTGAGGCACCTAGAGCAGTGTTCTCCAACCAGTGGCTCTCCAGCTGTTGTAAAACTACAACCCCTATCATGCCCTCACAGCTTGCATAATTACGACTCCATTCCTGTTATGATGGGAATTGTAGTTTTGCGACAGCTGGGGGGCTGCATGTTGTGACTATTACTTCCTACTATTTTCGGTGCAGTTGTTTGCAGCCTATTGTTCCCTGTTATCAGCCAGCTAAGGCCAGAGAGATTCTGCAACCTGTCAATGGGAAGAGAAACAGGATGGCTGATACCAGGGAGCAATAGCTTACACACACCCTCCAGCCCCTATAGAGGAAGCCTACATGTTCTAGCGCACAGCTTAGAGGGGTGCCTGTCCCTGATCCCCCCCATACACCCCTGCACATGGGCTCAGCAGGTCAGGCTACTGCAGGGTCCTGCTGCCATTGATTGCAATAAGTCCAGTCAGCGATCAATATTCTGGATCAGCAGAATCGTAATGATCACCATCAAAGTCATCGGGGCGATTAATATGGCGAGCTGTAACCAGAGCAAAGGATGACGCAGCTTCTTAAAGCTACAGACACAGGTTTCATCTCATATTCAGCTGCACATCATTATTTTTCCCCAGTCATCTCCAGAGCAGCAATCACTATTCTGTTATAGGCTGCAGGATCTCACATCCCTCATACGGGTCAGTGGCTGTACAGTATACATATTACTGTCGCACACCAAGGTCTGTTTCCTGATCCATGTATCTAAGCCTATTTTGTGTGATACTCTGAGCCACTGTATCTAAGCATATCGCATGTGATACTGCCTGCCATACCAGTGTATATCATGTTTAAAAGAGGGAAATCCAACTTTATCTGGAAAGATATATAGGTTTGTAAATGACTTCTATTTAAAAAATATCCAGGCTTCCAGTACTTATCAGCTGCTGTATGTCCTGCAGGAAGTGGTGTATTCTCTCTAGTCTGACACAGTGCTCTCTGCTGCCACCTCTGTCCATGTCAGGAACTGTCCAGAGTAGTAGCAAATCCCCATAGTAAATACAGTTCCTGAAATGGACAGAGGTGGCAGCAGAGAGCACTGTGTCACACTAGAGAGAATACACCACTTCCTGCAGAACATACAGCAACTGATAGGTACTGGAAGACAAGATTTATTTTTTTTAATTCTATTTAATTTGGTTTGTTGATCTGCTGTATCTCAGCCAATCATATTTGATATTGACTATTGAGCTGCTTTATCTAAACCTCCCATGTGTGATACCAAATGTTGGATGGCTGTATCTAAGCCTATCTGCTTAGCCAATGTGTCTGCAGTGCTAGTAGATCTAATCTGATCTGTATCTGATCTACATTATACTAAATGCTGAGCAGCTGTATCTAAGCCTATCTTGTATAGAACTGCCAGCTGAGTTGGTGTATCCAATCCTCCCATGTGCAATGCTGTCCATACATTGCATGCTCCATGTGCCTCCTCCATGTTCACCAGGCATGGGGAACCTGCGGCCCTCCAGCTGTTGCAAAACTACAATTCCCATCATGCCTAGACAGCCAAAGCCAAAGGCTTTGGCTGTCTAGGCATGATGGGAATTGTAGTTTTGCAACAGCTGGAACAGCTGGAGGGCCGCAGGTTCCCCATCCCTGGTGTACAAGTCCCGGCAGATCACAGATAAAGAATCACCGGATGCAAAATTATTTTATTAACAGCAGAAATTATTTTATTGGTTCACATATTTAACACCAAGCGTCAAATATAGAGGGACAGGGCGGGGGAGAAGAACTGTAGGTGGTGCTAAAGCAGGCTACTACTGCAGGTGAGGCTGCCGTATATATACGCGTCTGGCAAGATAGAAGAGGGCGTGGCTTGCTTGATATGGGCAGGGTTTTATATAGAGCAGTAAACAGACTGATAAGTACGATCTTAAAGGGGTTGCTCACCATCCAAAAAATGTTTTCTCCTTTAAATCAACTGGTGCCAGAAAGTGCCAGAGATTTGTAATTATCTTGTGTTGAAAAAAAAACCTCTTAAATCTAAAAATCAGTACTTATCAGCTGCTGTATGTCCTGCAGGAAGTGGTGTAATCCTTCCAGTCTGGAGAGCAGGAAGGGTTTTCTGTGGGGATTTGCTGCTGCTCTGCACAGTTCCTGACATGGACAGAGGTGGCAGCAGAGAGCACTGTGTCAGACTGGAGAGAATACACTTCTTCCTGCAGGACTTACAGCAGTTGATAAGTACTGGAAGACTTTTAAAAGAAGTAAATTACAAATTTCTGGCACCAGTTGATTTGAAAGAAAAACATTTTTGGTGAACAACCCCTTTAAAAGGATCTTGTCCCCAGAACTCCTTACAGCAACCTGGGGCTCACTGCCCATGAAGACTCCAGAGATGTGTGTCATGTGACTCCGGTCAGTTCAGCTGGATGTCTGGAAGAGTGCAAGAAGGGGGAGGAGCGTATGGGGTGACTCCGCCCCTGACTGGCACTGTAGGCTTTGCACTATAAAGATCTCTAGGTTCAGTGCGATGCAACCGGATTTGCCATGGTTGTCACCCCAAACTGCACCACCAAGTTCTCCTTAAAGGGACCTTCCATTTCTGTCTAATAGCTGCACTCTAGGATTGTTTTACTCTAGCTGTTGGCTCGCTCTCACTGAAGTACCCCACACACTACTACATAGACATTTGGTTGTGTAAGGTTTTTAATGTAAAGCGCTATGTACACAGTACACAATCTGTGCACAGTACAGACAAGAACATACTATACATTCAGCATACATGGACATGAGCGTGTGCAATACCTCCGGGAGCACTGTAGGTGGCGCTGTGTGTTAATGTCCTACCTCTGAGGAGCCGTTCAGAGTGATTACTGATCTATGGGACGGTTGGAGTCAAAACAGGATGAAGTTTTGTTATTTTTTTTTTTGTTTTTTTTGAGCATTTACTATTCCACCACCTACTGCGGACACGAACACTTCTTAAAGGTTGGACAACTCCCCGGAGAAGGTGCTGGGATTTTCTTCTGATCTTGTAGTGACCTTGAACTGGCGGCGGAGGAATCCGCCATATCTTTTCTGATTGTCCCACTTTAATTTGGGCCGGATCCTACGCATGAATCCCCCGTAGCGCTTCTGAAGATCGGCTACCCCCTGTTCTGTCTCCACCCCTTGCGCTGTCTCCACCTCCTCCACCCCCTGCTCTGATCCCAGCTCTGGGTCTAGGACCATTCTCCTGTCTAGCTCCGCCCCCTGTAATTCCTCCTGGCTCCTCTTGGGGTATTTGCGCAGGAACCCTCCGTATCGCTTCCTCTCGTCTTTTGCCCGCCACGCCTGGCTCTGTTCTTCTGATTTGTCGTTGACCTCAGTTTCCTGCTCGGAGTCGGGTATCTCCAGGAGGTCCCGCAGGGCACCACTATAGGGCATAGAGGCCTCTCCTTTGTAGATGCCACTCTCTCGCTTGGGGTTGTTAAAGAAGAATTTGTTCTTATCCAGTTTTTTCATAAATCCTCCATAGCGCTTGACGGGCACCTCCAGGGGGTCTGTGGCGGTGGGCACTCTCTCTTGGTCCCTTTTGGAGACTTCGAGTATTGCTCCTGCAGGAGACAGGATCTTCTCACACCGCTCCCACTCTGTCATGGAGGTCAGGGATCCTTCACATTGCAAAGAGCAAACCTGTGAAATGAGCAGTCAACAAGTCAGTGCTAGTGCCATCTACTCACTACAACCAATACTAGTCCCTCTAGTGGGCATAACAGGTAAAGTAGCTTTGATTCCTGACTACGACGACTGTGGGCCAACAATTCTAGTGTCTCTAGTGGGCCTAACAGGTAAATCAGCTTGAATTCCTGACTACAACTACAATGAACCAACAATTCTAGTGCCTCTAGTGGGCATAACAGGTAAAGCAGTTTAAATTCCTGACTACGACTACAGTAAGCCAACAATTCTACTAGTTGGCATCTCACAGTAATGGCGTTGTTATTAGAGAATAGGGTGCACTCCCAGACAGAAGGGGCTCCCTATAAATCTCTGAAAACCTACCAGAGGGTTGAAGTGGATGTTGGCAGCTTGGATCTGGAGGGCACATGAGAAGCACCAGGACACACAGTCTGCACAGGTTGCATGTGGAGTGGAGAGACTCAGCAGCATTATCAGAACCAGCAGACCCATTGCTAAACTCTTCTGATGGGACACAAGAAGAGAAACCTGATTAAGTAGTCAGTACCTAACAATAGCCATTAGGTGGCAGTGCAGAAGCTTGTGGAAAACACTGAGAAAACCACCATATCTTTGCTGGAGGATCTGGGGGTCTCCATGACTTATACAAGATGCGGACTCACTGTTTTCACTAACAGCAATCCAATCCATCCCTTACACCTCTTACAGCCCCGATCAGTCTCATCTCATTTACTACAAAAATCCCTGGTGGTATCTGTGCAGAACACGGGCAACATGGGCATCCTGGGCACAGAGGAGAAAATACTGGTGTCCTAAACTGGGGGCACAGTGTCTGGTACTGGGGTGCTGTGGGTCTAGGGCACAGATGGCTCTTACTCTGGGATACAGTAGTAGTACTGGTGGCACAGTGGTTATCATTGGCACTTGGTTCATTGTCATTGACCTGGGCACCATGGCTGATTATGGATTGCTGTGGTTGTGCTGTGGTTGTGCTGTGGCTGTGGAGGACTTTGGTGCACTAGGGCTGGCACATTGAGCGGCATCGACAATTTTGCCATTCTGAGCTTAACATGCTTCTGACTAATCTTGGAGCAATATGGCTTCTTCTTGGGCAGCATGGCTGACTCTGGAACCCTGTGGTTGGCACTGGATTCACGATGGGCGATTATGGAGGCATCATGGATTACTTTGTGACAATATGAATACCTCACTATAGTTGGCACTACAAATTTTGCCACTCCATGCTTGGTGGGCCATGTCTTTATGTCAATCTGGGGGCACTATGGCTGATTCTGGGGGCACCATGATGCTACATTACTATAGTTGGCACTGAGAATTATACCAGCCCTTGCCTAGCTTGCCATCTCCTCATGACATTCTTTGCTGTTCTGTAAGTTACACAGTGCTGACAGATGTGCAGCATGTATGGAGGATACGGAGCATCAGGTGCGGGGGAGGGGCAGGTCAGAACGTCCCGGTGTTATGGTGGGCTGGATTGGGCGGCCGGGTTGTCATGCCAATATTAAGAAGAACTTCAGTGTCATTTGTATATAAACTATGATAATAAATCTCCATGGATACCATGAGTCACGGATAACGGTGTCATCGCGGATCACACAGCACAGATCGCCTCCAATGTTTAACATTTTTTTAATCACTGGATTAGTGGAAAACATGAAATCTATGGTAACAATGGTCTATGAGATCTGCAACCCCGGGTCCATAAGCTAGAGGGTGCTACTGAGTCTGTTATAGGGCCATAGGCACAGGCCCCTCCCCTTTCTCAGCATTCACCTGCAAGAAAGGAAACCATGACCAAAAAAGGAAATTGGGAGGGGAATATGAGCTCCTAGGTCTACTGCCTCTACAGGGTAGACAAGGTATTACAGATGAACGTCCCAGTCTGATCAATGTCTCTACTGGACACAGGTAGTACGAATGTTATAGTGTACAGTCCATGCAAAGCAGAAACCCTCTTTATCATTGCCATAATACAGACAGCTGACAATGCTAATACCTCTAGTGAGCATAACAGGTACTGCAGCTTTATTTTCTGACTACGACTACAGTGAGCAAACAATTCTACTGGGAAAATCAGAAGCTGCTGTTTTATTTCATGACTATGGTTACCAAGAGCAAACAGTTCTATTGGCTCTAGTGGACATAACATGTAATGCAGCTTTTTCCCCTGACTACGACTACTGAGAGCAAACAATTCTAGTGCTTTTAGTGGCATAACAGGTAATGCAGCATTTTTCTATGATTACACAGAGCAAACAATCTAGTTGGCACAACAGATAATTCAGCTTCATAGCTGTATTTCCTGACTACGACTACGCAGAGCAAACTATTCTACGCCTCTAATTGGCATAACAGGTAATGCAACTTTTACCTGACTATGACTTCAAAGAGCAAACAATTTTACTAGTTTTAGTGGGAATAGCAGGTAATGCAGCTTTATTTCCTGACTACGACTACACAGAGCAAACATTTCTACTGCCTCTAGTGGCCATAGATGTTACTGCAGCTTTATTTTCTGATCACATCTGCAAATACTGTTACTATATCTATATTAAAGAATAAACAGCAGAGACCAGGGATGGGGAACCTACAACCCTCCAGCTGTTGCAAAACTATAATTCCCATCATGCCTGGACAGCCAAAGCTTTAGCTGGAGGGGCGAAGGTCCCCCATCCCTGGCATACACAAAGTAGCAGTGGCATATCTCCAAGATGGGTGGAGGTTCTCAGGATTGCCAACCCATCAATCGCTCTATGAGACAGGAATACCCCTTTAAGGTCTCTGCTATCATCTGCCGGAAGCAGTTGTTGTTTACAAATGTCCTTGAGAACAAGAATGATAAAAAAATAGGTAAATACAAGGGGAGGGGGGAGCAACACAAGAGCGCCATGCAGCACTGCGGTGATCGGTGACACTTGGTAAGGTGAGTCCTGCGCTGGAGATCCACTAGTACACAAATCCTACGCCTGCGCCTATTGTACGGCATGGCTCCAACATGTAATAATGGGAACCTGTGCTTAACCCTTTCTCAACCTGTGCCCCCTCCAGAATGGTCCACCTTATATCCATATATATTACATGTGCACAGAGAATCATTGCACAATCTATAGGATCTGGCGGATCTAGCAGTCTGTAGCTTTCCTCATTTAACCCCTTGTATTGTCTGTTCCCACCTAGAACATCTGCTCCATCTGAACAATGTAACAAACGCATCAATGTATCTCCTTTACGTCAATTGTTCTGACCGCAACATTGTATCGGCCTCCTGTTAATCCTTATCTATATTCCGAGTCTTGTTCTTATCTAGGTCTCCAGCTCCGGCTCTATCGCAGTATCTATATGGCCCACGTCAGGACCAAAGCTATTAAACTAATGGAAAACTAACAAATGTTTGTATCCCCTGGTATAAAGCATTGTGGGATGGGACAAAGCTATATCTTACCACTGGGGAAAAGACATTTAAAGTGATTATCCAGGGTTAGAAAAACAAAGCTGCTACCAAACACAGTGCCACCCCTGTCCTCAGGTTGTGTGTGGTATTACAGCTCCACTCCATTCATTTTAATAGAACTGCAATACTGCACACAAACTGAGGAAAGGTCTGTGCTGTTTCTGGCAGAAAGAAGCTATATATTTCTAATCCTAGGTAATCGTTTTAATCCACAATCATCGGGATCGAAACAGTGATTTGTTCTTGATTATCGTTTATAAACTCTTTTTAGAAAACCTTCATGAATAAAGATCTGTGCGCCACCGGATAGGAAGATCTCTGTATGCCGCTTAGGACATTGGAGGTAAAGCGGCACTATCAGGGTGTATTCACACAAAATGAGCTCCATTCATATGAACGGGGTTGTTACTGTGGCAATTACATGGATTGATGTAACTCATAGGAATGGAACAACCACAGACATAGCTGCAACAACTCCTGTGTGTGGTGACTCTTATAGCACCATATAAAGCTAGTATAATATGGCTGCACGCATTGGCTGTAAGGGTGTATTCACATCCACAATGCAGTAAGCGCATGGACTTTTCTAAGCCCCACTGAGATGAATGGGACATTTGCAGAACACAGCCTCATCCTTAGAAGGGAGTGACAGGTGTCTGTAGTACAGCTCCGACCGTCAGACCCGCAGTCAGTCCATGTCTTGTGCGACTAGGGACGGCGGTATACATATAAAGCAGCACAATACGCACCCATTCATGTCAGATTGGAGGGATTCTCTACAGATTAGACTCTCTTTATATATGGAACCCTCTATAGATTTATCTATAAATGGGACTCTCTATAGATATGACTCTCTATAGATGCAATTCTGTATAGATGGGACTCTCTATAGATGCAATTCTGTATAGATGGGACTCTCTATAGATGCAATTCTCTATAGATGGGACTCTCTATAGATATGACTCTCTATAGATGCAATTCTGTATAGATGGGACTCTCTATAGATGCAATTCTCTATAGATGGGACTCTCTATAGATATGACTCTATATATGCAATTCTGTATAGATAGGACTCTCTATAGATATGACTCTCTATAGATGCAATTCTGTATAGATGGGACTCTCTATAGATGCAATTCTGTATAGATGGGACTCTCTATAGATGGCATTCGTTATAGACGACTTTTCTATACCTCTTGTGTATATGGCTCTATTGTGCAGGGCGGGGGTAGGTAGACCCCCGCCCTGTAGACCCTGTGCGTCCCTGTGTTCCCCTCCCTGGCTATTCTCTGTCGCACTTCTAGCGCAGTCATGATAGACGCCCATCCCATAATGACTTTCTCTTATCTTCTATACGTCTTTATTGGTGAAAATAAATGAATTGGAAAATGGAAAAAAGCAGAGCAGGAGGTCAGGGTCAGCGGACGGGTCTGACCCTGGACACTCTCTGTAGAAAGGGATCAGGCGTGGCAGGGGAGATAAGGACGCTGAAGGGTCCTCCACATGACAGACAGGGGACGGATGATCCTAATGCTATTCATTACCATTATGTCTATGGCCAGGGCTCTGCGGTCACACTGACACACTGGCTGATAATAGATCATGGTGTGATATCAATACATACTGTGTGTGAACAACTAAACAATAACGTCCGCTGCTTGCAAAAGACGTCCATGATCATTATTTTGACATCTGAGCAGACAACGTCAGTTATTTAATACACTGTGTGCGTTGGACGTCCGTCATTCCATTCACTTACATGCATGGCATTTAAGTAAATTAGATCACAGCTATAACGGACATCTTTTTAAAGAGAAACGGCGGCCGTCCTTTTCCTTTTTTTGACATTGTGTGAACACAGCCCATGTCTACGGACAGAATCACACGGCCGACACCAAAAATAGAAGGGACATTGGAGGACTTAGGCTAGGTTCACACAACATCTTTTTTTGGCCGTTCGACGACAGTCTTTTTGGTCCGTGTCCTTTTGGGCCCAAATAATGTCTGTTATTTTGCAATGAAGTCCGTGATTTCAAAATAAAGTACTTCATTTGGCACCCAAGAAGACGGCCATCAAACGGCCAAGAAAAGACGTTGTATGAGCCTAGCCTTATACTTCACTGTCCTGCTGGATCCACTTCTGGCTTCAAACTGCATCAAAAACTGCAAGTGTGAATCCAGGCTATATTCACACACTGTACAAACAACGGCCGTTATTAATGATCATGACCATCAATTCCAGCCATAGGTTGCGTTAAACAATGGCGGTTGTTGGTACAGCGTGTGAACATAGCCTTAACAGGTATATTCACATCCATCATCAGAATCATCATCCTCCATGTTCTTTCTAACAAAATGGATTGTCCGTGAATTTAGCCAAAATGACATTGCACCTGCAGCCTGTCCTCTTACTATGTGCTCTGCAGACTATTGCTCCCTGTTATCAGCCAGGACAGGGTAAGATGAATGAGTCTGAGTACAGGTGAATATGATCTATTGTTCACTGTTATCAGCCATAGCTGGGAACCTCCATATAGATGCATACAGCACCTGATATCCCACAGCCACTGCATAACTACAACTCCCAGCATGCCTCAGCAGCCTCCATACCACAACAGCTCTCCAGTTGTAGCAAGATGATAAGTACTGGAAAACTGGAGATCTTTAAATAGAAGTAAATTACAAATCTATGTAACTTTGTGAAATAAGTTGATTTCATTGTCCCCCTCATTTATAAATCAGAAGTATATTGATCACTGATCATTGATAAGTGGGGCAATGCCCGGATATTCTTCGTTGGATGCATCATCTTACATTTTCCCATTGCAAAAGAAAATTCCAGCGAGGTTAATGCCCCTTTAAATCAGCACCAGGGTGAATGGGGCTGAGGAGGTGCTGACCCTATACACAGGCTCTCGTGCAGGTGCAGGTCGCAGCTCTCGGTTTTTATCACTATTATTATTCCTTTTGCTCATTATTCATTTCCTATGTGACTGGATGAAGATTCAGGTCATTAACTGTGTCCCTCCTGGGAATTGTAATGGGGTGAAAAATTGCTTTAAATGAAGTTAATAATGCACATCTCCCCGTCCTCTCCGCCGTCATCCACGTCATCACCGGGGAGGGGGGGGGGGGGGGGGTTTGGTGAGAGGACGATTATCAACCCCACAGTGATGGGTGCCACTGCCAGGAGGTGGTGGAGGTGCCAGGACTGGGTACTATCACAGTACAGAACACAACTGGTATACATAGGACTGGAGAGTCACTGCACAATGGTGTACATCTATGGTATCTGAGGACAGAGGTACAGGATAAAGTTATGTCTATGAAGGTTATATCAGTACTGGAGCGTTATAAGAGGAGCGGTTGATATCAGTCACATATGATATAATAGGAGGTTATATCAGTGCTGGAGCGTTATAAGAGGAGCGGCTGATATCAGTCACATAGATAGGATGTAATATCTATGGAGGTTATATCAGTGCTGGAGCGTTATAGGAGGAGCGGCTGATATCAGTCACATAGGATGTAATGTTTGGAGGTTATATCAGTACTGGAGCGTTATAAGAGGAGCGGCTGATATCAGTCACATAGGATGTAATATCTATGGAGGTTATATCAGTGCTGGAGCGTTATAAGAGGAGCGGCTGATATCAGTCACATAGGATGTAATAGGAGGTTATATCAGTGCTGGAGCGTTATAAGAGGAGCGGCTGATATCAGTCACATAGGATGTAATATCTATGGAGGTTATATCAGTGCTGGAGCGTTATAAGAGGAGCGGCTGATATCAGTCACATAGATAGGATGTAATATCTATGGAGGTTATATCAGTGCTGGAGCGTTATAAGAGGAGCGGCTGATATCAGTCACATAGGATGTAATAGGAGGTTATATCAGTGCTGGAGCGTTATAAGAGGAGCGGCTGATATCAGTCAAATAGGATGTAATGTCTGGAGGTTATATCAGTACTGGAGCGTTATAGGAGGAGCGGCTGATATCAGTCTCTGTAATGTTTCTGAGGTTGTATCAGATCACAAGCATGATAAGATGAAATGCTTATAACAGTCACTTATGATGTAATGTCTCTGAAGTTATTTAAATTCTGGATCGTTATAGCATATGTGACTGATATCAGCCGCTCTTATAACGCTCCAGTACTGATATAACCTCCAGACATTACATCCTATGTGACTGATATCAGCTGCTCCTCCTATATCGCTCCAGCACTGATATACCCTCCAGACATTACATCATATGTGACTGATATCAGCTGCTCCTCCTATAACGCTCCAGCATTGATATAACCTCTATAGATATTACATCATATGTAATATCTGGGGATATATGGGAATGAATTAACAAGAAGAGACAAACAGCCTGTGCAATGTGCAGACTTTCTGGCCACAGAAAACGCTGGATTCACATGTTAGACTGCTCATTGCTGGTCTGAGACTTCTGATGGTTTGCTACAGTAGGATTGCAGGATGTTACGTTTAGTGTGTATATAGTGTATAGGAGGCAGCACAGAGGATAGTCTGCAGCCACACCGCAGCTGAGCATAGATAAAGCAGACACAGAGATGGAGCTCGCAGGGGGTAACCAGGGGGATACATGGCATATACTAGCGATAGACTGACCAGATATAGTCCTGCCCCTCATATACAGTACATACTCAGCACATCCTGAAAAGTCCCCTGAAATGACAGTCACACTTTAAGGCGACCACACATCTTCAATAACTCACAGCCAAACAATCATCCAGCCACCAGTTATTGCTCCTGTCCGGCCCCTGTCCTCCTTATATACAGGAACGTTCAGCACGACTAAGAGATCCTGTGTTCTCTATGAGGAAGAGTGATACCAGAAAGCAATGGCTGATACCAGAGAGGATCTATATACCTGTCCTACAGTCACCCCCCCACCAGCAATGGCTGATACCAGAGAGTAATAGACTGTATATACCTGTCATACAGTCACCCCCCCCAGCCTGACATGGCTGATACCAGAGAGTAATAGATTGTATATACCTGTCCTACAGTCACCCCCCCCCCCAGCCTGACATGGCTGATACCAGAGAGTAATAGATTGTATATACCTGTCCTACAGTCCCTCCCCCCCCCAGCCTGACATGGCTGATACCAGAGAGTAATAGATTATATATACCTGTCCTAACCCCCCCACCCCAGCCTGACATGGCTGATACCAGAGAGTAATAGATTCTATATACCTGTCCTACCACCCCCCCCAGCCTGACATGGCTGATGCCAGAGAGTAATAGATTGTATATACCTGTCCTACAGTCACCTACATGGCTGATACCAGAGAGTAATAGATTGTAAATACCTGTCCTACAGTCACCCCCCCCAGCCTGACATGGTTGATACCAGAGAGTAATAGATTGTATATACCTGTCCTACAGTCACCCCCCCCCCCTAGTCTAACATGGCTGATACCAGAGAGTAATAGATTCTATATACCTGTCCTACCCCCCCCCCAGCCTGACATGGCTGATGCCAGAGAGTAATAGATTGTAAATACCTGTCCTACAGTCACCTCCCCCCCCAGCCTGACATGGCAGATACCAGAGAGTAATAGATTATATATACCTGTCCTACAGTCACCTCCCCCCCCCCCCAGCCGGACATGGCTGATACCAGAGAGTAATAGATTGTAAATACCTGTCCTACAGTCACACCCCCCCCCCAGCCTGACATGGCTGATACCAGAGAGTAATAGATTGTATATACCTGCCCTACACCTCCCCCCCCCCAGCCTGACATGGCTGATACCAGAGAGTAATAGATTGTATATAACTGTCCTACAGTCACCTCCCCCCCCCAGCCTGACATGGCTGATACCAGAGAGTAATAGATTGTATACACCTGTCCTACAGTCACCCCCCCCCAGCCTGACATGGCAGATACCAGAGAGTAATAGATGTATATACCTGTCCTACAGTCGCCTCTCCCCAGCCTGACATGGCTGATACCAGAGAGTAATAGATTGTATACACCTGTCCTACAGTCACCCCCCCCCCCAGCCTGACATGGCTGATACCAGAGAGTAATAGATGTATATACCTGTCCTACAGTCGCCTCTCCCCAGCCTGACATGGTTGATACCAGAGAGTAATAGATGTATATACCTGTCCTACAGTCGCCTCTCCCCAGCATGACATGGCTGATACCAGAGAGTAATAGATTGTATATACCTGTCCTACACCCCCCCTGCCTGACATGGCTGATACCAGAGAGTAATAGATTTTATATACCTGTCCTACAGCGAACCCCCCCCCCCCCCCCCCCCCCCGCCTGACATGGCTGATACCAAAGAGTAATAGATTGTATTAAACCACATCACAAAAGGATAGAAGATAGAGAGCGAGGTTATTATTGTGGACCCCCCGGAGTGTGTAATATGCGGCAGGTAACATGTATATACTACTCCACAGTATATTTCGGCTTTAACCTGAAACAGTTCCATGCAGTAAAACAACGTACCTGTGGTACAGGAATGGTTTCTGCTCCTCCAGTCCTTATTGCTTGCTGCTGGTTTTGGGGAGCAGAGTCGTCCTCCGGGATGTTGTATGTCCCAGGTTTCTTTTTGGGGGTCCAGCCCTTGAATATTAGCAGACATTTAGAGGGGGGCTCTGTGTAGCGATATATTGTATACATGTTATATTATATTAGGATTTATGGGGTTAATAACTCTAGGACATGATTTGGGGGACCTATGTTCCCTGCTCTGTGCTGTGGAGTGGGGTTAGTAAATTTGGGGTTCTGTGGGGTGACGAGTAGTAGGATATTGTATAGGATTGTACCATTCCTAGTGATTTTTAGGGGAGCACCTCTATTACAGACTACATGATACAAAGCAACCTCTATTGCTAAAAAAAAAAAGTGTAATGTAAATTTGGGGTACAACATGGTGTAGCAGTTTATAATAACGGGGTGCTACACAGTAAGTGATTGTACAAATTCTGGCAACTCCTTCGGGTGTTGTGGGTAAGATGTTGGGGTGCTATAGGGGCGTGTGTGTCGTGATATGTACAAGATTAGGTACCATGGGACCCTGGAAGGATATTGGGGTACTCTAATTTAATGGGAATGAATGTGAACGCTATACACTGTAGTGTACAATCTTCTATGGTGAATTATTGGGGTGTTAAATGTCATGTTTAGGTACATCCATGGGGTGCAATATTGTTACAGAATTTGCAATGTGTAAATGGGGGATGCTATGGGATGTATCAGAGTGAAATAAAAAAAATGGGGTGCAGTGTTGTGGTTGTGTCTGGTACGGCATCTTGTGTATCAGTGGGGGTCACTATCTTGTGGATTTGGGGTCCTGCATAGATACAAAGGTGCATTGTCCTTCTAGTTACCTCTTTATAGGACGATGTAGCCTGTCAGGATTGGGGGGTCCTCCGTCCCTCTGAGGGTGCAGACAGGTGATAGTAACTCCACAAGTCAGTCCCAGGTTCTCTTGCTTTTCCTATGAGCGCAGGAGACTCCTGACAACTACTTATGTGAGGGGAGGTGCGCAGGGAGGGGCTCCCGTCATGTCCCCCACCCCTCCTTCCATCAGGATTCATTGTAAACCTGCCACCCATGTGCCGCAGATGTCACCGCTTCTTCTTCTCATCATCATCATCATCATCATCCTCATCATCATCCTCCTCCTCTGTCTGGGAAAGAAAAACAGATTACAGGTTAACAGCTGTTTTGTATGACCTAGCGCTGAGCCAAAGAGCTGACACTCTAAGCTGGAAATCTTATCTAGTCAGTGCCATATAACAGTATAAACAGTACACACTTTAAACAACTCATATTATACACAGGATACACTGTACATAGCATCAATTATACACAGTATACACTATAAACAATACACACACAACATGTACTCTATACAGTATAAGGCTATGTTCACACTACGTATATTTCAGTCAGTATTGCGGTCCTCATATTGCAACCAAAACCAGGAGTGGATTAAAAACACAGAAAGGATCTGTTCACACAATGGTGAAATTGAGTGGATGGCCGCCATTTAATGGCAAATATTTGCTTTTATTTTAAAACAACGGCTGTTATATTGCAATAATGGCCGTTATTTACTGTTATATGGCGGCCATCCACTCAATTTCACCATTGTGTGAACAGATCCTTTCTGTGTTTTTAATCCACTCCTGGTTTTGGTTGCAATATGAGGACCAAAATACTGACTGAAATATACGTAGTGTGAACCCAGCCTCAATATGTACTATACACAGCATATATTATACACAGCATATATTATACACAGCATGCCCTATATACATGTACTATACACAGCATATATTATACACAGCGTGCCCTATATACATGTAGTATACACAGCATATATTATACACAGCGTGCCCTATATACATGTACTATACACAGCATATATTATACACAGCGTGCCCTATATACATGTAGTATACACAGCATATATTATACACAGCGTGCCCTATATACATGTAGTATACACAGCATATATTATACACAGAGTGCCCTATATACATGTACTATACACAGCATATATTATACACAGCGTGCCCTATATACATGTAGTATACACAGCATATATTATACACAGCATGCCCTATATACATGTACTATACACAGCATATATTATACACAGCGTGCCCTATATACATGTAGTATACACAGCATATATTATACACAGAGTGCCCTATATACATGTACTATACACAGCATATATTATACATAGCGTGCCCTATATACATGTAGTATACACAGCATATATTATACACAGCGTGCCCTATATACATGTAGTATACACAGCATATATTATACACAGCGTGCCCTATATACATGTAGTATACACAGCATATATTATACACAGCGTGCCCTATATACATGTACTATACACAGCATATATTATACACAGCATGCCCTATATACATGTAGTATATACACAGTATATATTATACACAGCATGCCCTATATACATGTACTATACACAATATACACTATAAACAATGCATACTATACACAGCATGTACTCTATACAGTATACACATGTACTATAAACAACATATATTATACACAGTATACACTATAAGGACATGTTCACACAACGTATATTTTCGTAAAAGTACAGCCGTTGTTGCTGATTGCAACAACGGCCGTGACTAATACGAAAATATACGTTACGTTGCAACCTATGGAATCCCGGCTGGAGTGTATACACATAGTAGATCCCTAGGACTGTGGGACAGGTATATACAATCTACTACTCTCTGGTATCAGCCATGTCAGGCTGGGGGGCGGGGGGGGGGGGGGTGGTGACTGTAGGACAGGTATATACAATCTATTACTCTCTGGTATCAGCCATGTCAGGCTGGGGGGGGGGGGGGGGGTGCGACTGTAGGACAGGTATATACAATCTATTACTCTCTGGGACATACAACATCCCGAAGGACGACTCTGCTCCCCAAAACCAGCAGCAAGCAATAAGGACTGGAGGAGCAGAAACCATTCCTGTTTTACTGCATGGAAAGGATTCAGGTTAAAGCCGACATATACTGTGGAGTAGTATATACATGTTACCTGCCACATATTACACACTCCGGGGGTCCACAATAATAACCTCGCTCTCTATCTTCTATACTTTTGGGATGTGGTTTAATACAATCTATTACTATCTGGTATCAGCCATGTCATGCTGGGGAAAGGTGACTGTAGGACAGGTATATACAATCTATTACTCTCTGGTATCAGCCATGTCAGGCTGGGGGGGAGTGTAGGACAGGTATATACAATCTATTACTCTCTGGTATCAGCCATGTCAGGCTGGGGGGAGTGTAGGACAGGTATATACAATCTATTACTGTCTGGTATCAGCCATGTCAGGCTGGGGGGGGGGTGACTGTAGGACAGGTATATACAATCTATTACTGTCTGGTATCAGCCATGTCAGGCTGGGGGGGAGTGTAGGACAGGTATATACAATCTATTACTCTCTGGTATCAGCCATGTCAGGCTGGGGGGAGTGTAGGACAGGTATATACAATCTATTACTCTCTGGTATCAGCCATGTCAGGCTGGGAAGGGGGTGACTGTAGGACAGGTATATACAATCTATTACTCTCTGATATCAGCCATGGCGGTCCGCCAGTTGAGGACCCCTCGCATATATTTTACACAGTATACACTAGGGGTCCTCAACGGGCGGACCCCTCCTACAGCTCAGTATACCTGTATACTGAGCTGCAATGCTCCCCTTTCCCAATGCCCAGCTCACTGACCATGAGCAGGCAAAGAATCATGTGGCCCCGGCCGCGACACCGCACCACAGCTGGGTGGAGGCAGGGCTGCTTTAACCAGAGCGCAAATGGTGCATCTGCACTGGGCCCACTGGTTAAAGGGCCCCTCTGAGAAGGCCAGCCTTTGCTATGTGCGTCCAGCGATCGCACAGGGCTCTGGCCGACAGCCTGTCAGGGGGGAGTGCCATTGGGATGGGTAAGTAATCTATTTACCCATCTGTGGCGCCCCCTGCAGGGCACCCCTCTGCACAGTAACTATGAGCACTCATAATGAGGGGGAGCACAGGGGGGGGCAATATAGTACTGGGGGAGCACAAAGCGGGGGTCTACATACTACTGGGGGAGCGCACAGGGGAGTTATATACTACTGGGGAAGCACACAGGAGGTTATATACTACTGGGGAAGCGCAGAGTGGGCTATATACTACTAAGGGAGCGCACAGGGGGGCTATATACTATTGGGGGAGCAACAGGGGGGCTAAATACTACTGGTACCTAATTGTACCTAATTTACCTAATTTCAAAGGGCTGATGAGAGAGAAAATATGCCAGTTTTCCCACTAATAAGCGTCAATTCTGTATGTAAATAGTTCAACAACAACATTTGTGAAAATTAACAAAACACGTTTAGTATCCACAGCATATATTATAGAGCAGGGCCGTTTCTAGGTAATTTTAATTATGTCTGGGAGGGGGGGGGAGGAGGAGGAGGAGAAGAAGCACTGTGTGTATTATGGCATAGAGCAGTGTTATTCAACCCTTTTCAACTTGAGGCAAAAAAAAGTAATTCAGTGACTCACAGGTTCTTTGTTCTTGGGCGTCACTTTTCCTCTCCTTCTGGCCCAGACCACCATGATGATTTCTTGATTCATCTCTTCTGAACTTGTCAGACAAACATCTTAGGCTCCGCACTTCCAACTTCCACTTTTTTGAGTCATATGCAGTAAAGTGAGAAGGTATGTAGGCAGGATCCCCTGATGTTCCCTGCATAGTAATAATGCCTCCTGCTGTGCCCCAATATAGTAATAATGTCTCCTGCTGTACCCCATATAGTAATAATGCCTCCTGCTGTGCCCACATATAGTAATAATGCCTCCTGCTGTGCCCACATATAGTAATGTCTCCTGCTGAGCCCCCATATAATAATAATGGCTCCTGCTGTACCCCAATATAGTAATGAGGTGCCCTGCTGTACCCCAATATAGTAATAATGCCTCCTGCTATGCCCCCATATAGTAATGATGTTCCCTTCTGTGCCTCCATATAGTAATATAGTAATAATGTACCCTGCTGTACCAATATATATTAATAATGCCTCCTGCTGTGCCCTCCATATAGTAATAATGTCCTCTGATGTGCCTCCATATATTAATAATATCCCCTGCTGTACCCCCATATAGTAATAATGTCCCATGCTGTGCCTCCATATAGTAATAATGCCTCCTGTGCTGTCCCCATAGTAACAATCCCTCCTGTGCTTCACCCCCATAGAAATAACCTTCCCTGTGCTCTGCCTCATAGTAATACCCCCCTCCTCTGTGCTCTGGCCACCATAGTAATCCCCTCTGGTCAGGAACAGGCATATGCTCATCATGGTAACAGCCAGGAAAAAGGCGTATGGTCATCCAATTAAATGCCAGGAACAGGCCTATGCTCATCATATTAAGCCAGAAACAGGGATATGCTCATCATATTAATTTAGGAATAGGTGTATGATCATCATGGTAAAATTCAGGAACAGGCATATGCTCATCATGGTAACAGTCAGGAACAGGCATATGCTCATCCTATTAACAGTCAGGAACGGCCATATGCTCATCCTATTAACAGTCAGGAATAGGTGTATGATCATCATGGTAAAATTCAGGAACAGGCATATGCTCATCATGGTAACAGTCAGGAACAGGCATATGTTCATCCTATTGAGTCAGGAACGGGCATATGCTCATCCTATTAACAGTCAGGAACAGGCATATGCTCATCCTATTAACAGTCAGGAACAGGCATATGCTCATCCTATTAACAGTCAGGAACAGGCGTATGCTCATCATGGTAACAGTCAGGAACAGGCGTATGCCCATCCTGTTAACAGTCAGGAATAGGTGTATGATCATCATGGTAAAATTCAGGAACAGGCGTATGCCCATCATGGTAACAGAAACTGGTGTATGCTCAACATAACAGTCAGGAACAGGCACATGCTCATCATCTTAACAGTCAGAAACAGGCGTATGCTCATCATGGTAACAGTCAGGAACAGGCGTATGCCCATCATGGTAACAGTCAGGAACAGGCGTATGCCCATCATGGTAGCAGTCAGGAACAGGCGTATGTCCATCATGGTAACAGTCAGGAACAGGCGTATGCCCATCATGGTAGCAGTCAGGAACAGTCGTATGCCCATCATGGTACCAGTCAGGAACAGGTGTATGCTCATCATGGTAACAGAAACTGATTTATGCTCAATATGGTAACAGTCAAGAACAGGAGTATGCTCATCAAGGTAACCATCAGGAACAGGTGTATGCTCATCATGGTAAGTCAGAAACAGGTGAATGCTCATCATAGTAACAGTCAGAAACAAGAGTATGCTTATCATAGTAAGTCAGCAACATGCATTTGCTTATCATGGTAACAGAAACAGGTGTATGCTCATCATAGTAACAGCAACAGGCGTATGCTTATCCTATTAACGGTCAGGAACAGGCATATGCACATCATAGTAATGGTCAGCAACAGGCGTATGCTTCTCATATTAACAGTCAGGAACAGGCATATGGTAACAACACACAGTATACACTATAGAAAGTAAACACAGCATATACTATACACTACACACAGTATACAGAAGTATGCTCATCATGATAACAGTCAGGAACAGGCGTATGCTCATCATGGTGAACCAAAGAAACAAATTGAGTAATGTAGCAATGATTTTATTCAAATAATATTAAAGATACAAAAAGACAAAAAAATTAATCAACACTATAAAAACAGGGTGGCAATCCTGGAGAGATGTCACATGTTACATGATTGTGCAAGAGCAATTCATACAAAAGAACACTGGGACCAGGTATAAAGTGCTGAGTGCATAACTGTCACATGAGAAAAATACCCTATGCTTACTATACCAGATTACCAGAAAGTCACAAAGTCTGCTTGCTCTCCAGGACACCACCACCCCATCGGGATAGTAACATTCAGGAACAGGCGTATGCTCATCATGGTAACAGTCAGCAACAGGCGTATGCTCATCCTATTAACAGTCAGGAACAGGCGTATGCTCATCATGGTAACAGCAACAAGCGTATGCTCATCATAGTAACATACAGCAACAGGCGTATGCTCATCATGGTAACAGCAACAGGCGTATGCCCATCATGGTAACAGCAACAGGCGTATGCGCATCATGGTAACAGCAACAGGCGTATGCTCATCATGGTAACAGTTAGGAACAGGCTTATGCTTATCATGGTAACAGTCAGGACAGATAAGGGGCTGCCAGACCCCTGCAGCATTGATTATCTCCTGGGGATGTACAGGTACACTTGTCCATTTCTGTACCTCTTATAAAGTAAAATGGAGATTGCCGGCACATGCAAGACCACTTGTACTGTGCATACGATGGGCTGTTCTCAGCATGGTGACATAATGTAGGGATTATGGGAGGGGGTCCACTTTACCCTCAGACATCGCTGGCATGACAGTGTTACTCCAAGCTGGTGTATGGAGTCCTATCGGCTGGCCAATGCTCTCTGGAAAGAGCCCCACAGGCAACCTGACATGACTGATACCAGGGAACAGTAGTTTGTATTCACCTGCACAGCAAAAAGAGAATTAATGAACTAAGAAATAACTGGAAATAACTCAGGTTTTCATACATTTTACTGTTCCGCAGAGAGGACTATTGAGGAAACCGCTGCCTTGGAAATGACAAAGACGATGATGTTGAGATTCTTGATTTACAAGGTAACAGATGACAAGGGGAGCAGGGTCAGTGGCAGTAGGCGGAGGTGATTGAGGGGGGACGTGAATAGAGAGGGACAATGTGAGAATGACTGATGCCAGGTAACAGAGAGAAAAGTGTATCTGGAGAGCGGAAGCTGTAGGCAATAGGGTACATCCACAGCCATATACCACTAACCTATTCATCCATTCCAATACACTTCATACTTATGCTAGACCCGCCGCTCGCCAGTATGAAGTGTATAGGGATCAGATGATAGATTTTCTCTGCCTGACCCCTTTTGTTCTCAGAGGCATAAGCCACCACCACAGCAGTCTGGTTGTAGCTTCCAATAGAGAGGATGGGAAATATAATGATAGAGGCTGTAGGTCTAGAAAGGTTGGAGAGCTGTTGTGGTAGGCAGGCTGTCCGGGCATGATGGGTTATCTGGTAGTTCTGGAACAGTTGGAGAGCTGTTGTGGCAAACAGGCTGTCAGGGCATGATGGGAGATGTAGTCCTGGAACAGTTGGAGAGCTGTTGTGGTAGGCAGGCTGTCGGGGCATGATGGGAGATGTAGTCCTGGAACAGTTGGAGAGCTGTTGTGGTAGGCAAGCTGTCAGGGCATGATGGGGGATGTAGTTCTGGAACAGTTGGAGAGCTATTGTGGTAGGCAGGCTGTCCGGGCATGATGGGAGATGTAGTCATGATACAGTTGGAGAGCTGTTGTGGTAGGCAGGCTGTCCGGGCATGATGGGGGATGTAGTCCTGGAACAGTTGGAGAGCTGTTGTGGTAGGCAGGCTGTCCGGGCATGATGGGAGATGTAGTCCTGGAACAGTTGGAGAGCTGTTGTGGTAGGCAGGCTGTCCGGGCATGATGGGAGATGTAGTCCTGGAACAGTTGGAGAGCTGTTGTGGTAGACAGGCTGTCCGGGCATGATGGGATATCTGGTAGTTCTGGAACAGTTGGAGAGCTGTTGTGGTAGGCAGGCTGTCCGGGCATGATGGGAGATGTAGTCCTGGAACAGTTGGAGAGCTGTTGTGGTAGACAGGCTGTCAGCACATGATGGGATATCTGGTAGTTCTGGAACAGTTGGAGAGCTGTTGTGGTAGGCAAGCTGTCAGGGCATGATGGGGGATGTAGTTCTGGAACAGTTGGAGAGCTGTTGTGGTAGACAGGCTGTCCGGGCATGATGGGAGATGTAGTCATGATACAGTTGGAGAGCTGTTGTGGTAGGCAGGCTGTCCGGGCATGATGGGAGATGTAGTCCTGGAACAGTTGGAGAGCTGTTGTGGTAGACAGGCTGTCAGGGCATGATGGGATATCTGGTAGTTCTGGAACAGTTGGAGAGCTGTTGTGGTAGGCAGGCTGTCCGGGCATGATGGGGGATGTAGTCCTGGAACAGTTGGAGAGCGGTTGTGGCAGACAGGCTGTCCGGGCATGATGGGAGATGTAGTTCTGGAACAGTTGGAGAGCTGTTGTGGCAGACAGGCTGTCCGGGCATGATGGGGGATGTAGTTCTGGAACAGTTGGAGAGCTGTTGTGGTAGACAGGCTGTCCGGGCATGATGGGGGATGTAGTCCTGGAACAGTTGGAGAGCTGTTGTGGTAGGCAGGCTGTCCGGGCATGATGGGGGATGTAGTTCTGGAACAGTTGGAGAGCTGTTGTGGCAGACAGGCTGTCCGGGCATGATGGGGGATGTAGTTCTGGAACAGTTGGAGAGCTGTTGTGGCAGACAGGCTGTCCGGGCATGATGGGGGATGTAGTCCTGGAACAGTTGGAGAGCTGTTGTGGTAGGCAAGCTGTCCGCGCATGATGGGGGATGTAGTTCTGGAACAGTTGGAACAGTAGTTTTGCAGGATGGAGTTCACGGTCTTAGTGTTAGAAAAACATTCTTCATATTCTTCCAGACACAGCGCCGCTCATGTCTCCAGTTTGGGTGCAGGTTTTGCAACTCAGTTCCATTGAAGTGAATGGAGCTTAACTGTTGTCTCTGGAAGAAAGTGGCCATGTTTTTCTAACGCTGGATAAGCCCTTTAACAAGTTGCAAGGTGCCTTGAACCCAATTGATGTGACACTGGCACCCCCAAAGCTATGTGCTAGGTTATGTGGACTCTCTTTATAGGGGCCTCCAGTGTCCTCCTGACGTCTCTCTGGGTCCACCGTGCAGATACAATGACACCTTGCTCAGCCAATCACTGACAGTGGTGCTGTCCCGCCTTAGTTAGTGATTGGCTGAGCTGACTGTCACGATAGAGACAAGTGTTGAAGGTGGCAGTTGTCAGTGGGGGATGCAGAAACATAGAAGGAGAACCCCAGGGCAGCGTGGAGAGGTAAGTACAACATCTTTATTAATTTCTACATACCAACCCCAGAGCATCTATTACACAGAACAATGACCGGCTGGTGGACGAGGATTTTTAAACAATTTCTGGCTCCTCGGCTGATCATTGTCTTTATTACATGGGGCAATATCTGCCCGATTTGGCAGATATCACTCCTCCTATTCACAGACATTGCAGACAGCAGGGAACAATAGACCGCAAACAGAAAGTAGGAAGGAGTGCAGAGAGCGGGCACCTACCAGCGCCAAGCTGTGGCAAAACTACAACTCCCAGCATGCCACAACAGCTAAAGGATGCCCTCACAGCACTAGTCTACATCTTCTAACACATAAGATTGGGAGGCTGTCGGGGCATGCTGGGAGCTGTAGTTCTATAACAACCAAGGAGGCGCACAGTCTATGGATGCAATGGCGTAATCTAGAACAGTCAGAACATGCTGGAAGTTGTAGTTTTGCAACAGTTAGGGAGACAGGGATACTAACAATAAGACATGATATATTACATGTAAAAAGTGCATATAGTGGGGGAAACACAACAAGTGTATCTGTTTTTGGCCTAGCCGGCAGCATGCAGCACCCGGCCTATGGGTACAGGATGGAGTCTTCCTCAGTGACTAGGGAGCATTGATGGATCAGCCCATTGTGATCTTCCTAATATTAGCTCTGTCCCCCGCACACATGACAGTATCACTTACAATGCAGCCACCCACTTGCAGCCCCATGGGGGGATCTGGGTGTCCCGTGGGACCTTTTACTGCCTGTCACTTCCAGCTGACAGCTGCTTTGTTCAGGAGACAAATTGGCCCATCATGGTCCCACGCAGACAGCGGTGACACAATCCCAGCTCGGATGCCAGACGTGTAGTAGCGGCATCTCGCTATGTAATATGTCTCAGGTGTCCCATCTACATTGTTTTAGATTACCATCCAGCTCTCCAAGCATCCTGAATGGCACGTCTCCATAGGAGCACATACAATAACTAAGCTGATGGCAGAAGCGTGAATGCAGCTGTGGATGTGACAGCCGAGTAAAAATGGAATACACCATGTAATATGGATGGATAACACCGCCATACACACAGATGCAGAATAGAGACTGTACAGTGGCAACGTCAGCTCAATTCTGTAGGTTTACCCCCAGTCCTGGGCAAAACCATGAGATAACTAGTGCAGCTCTGCTACATCTGCATGTGATGTTATCTTTGCTCTTAGAGATGATGCAGCACATTCAGCTGTCATCCTTATACCATTGTTTATATATATATATTTATATATATCAGGGGCGTAGCTAGGGGTTCAGCCTAGGGGGGGCGAGTGAGCCTCAGTGGGCCCCCAACCAATTACAGTATGTTACCCATAAGGAACCTCCGCAGATGACAATGCTTTCCGAATAATATAGGGTATTTTCTACAACATTATTCATAGTGAACAGAGACTGAGAACAGTGGAAAAGACTTTCTACATCTCACATATGTAACCATGTAAAAAATAAAGGGGTTATCCAGCATTGCTAAAACATAGCTGCCTTTTTTCCAGAAACAGCGCCACTCTCCCCCAAAGCTTGGATGTGGTAGTGCAGCTCAGTTCCACTAAAAGAGATTACAACAAGTTGTAATACCACAAACAACATAGAGGAAGCTGTGGTGCTGTTTCTGTTTTCTATCTAGCCATCCATACATTCTTCTATCTCTCTTTTTTTCATATCTATCTGTCTAATATCTATTGGGCAGCATGAGGACTACACCATAGCTGATGGTCAATGACCAAATTAGCAACACCCAAAGGAGTACAAATAGAGTAAATGTATAGTACAAATGCTGGGTAATAATAAATAGTCCCATGCAGTTCAAGGCAACTATTTTAAATAACCTGTATACATAACTAAAAGGAATAATTACTATAAATCCATAGAAACAATACATGAAAAATGTAGGAGAAATTAGCCCTGATAATCATGGTGTACAGGGTATATGGAAGCAGCCAATTTATGCCTCCATGTAGTATTTAGACCCAATTTTAGCCCTCATATAGTTTGCAGGGTTCCTCTATGCTCTCATATTGTAAAAAGCCCACCATCTATATCCCAACATAGTAGATTATCCCCCCTTGTTCATCCATTTAGAAGATAGACCCTCCCTGTGCTTCCCCATATAGTATTGAGGTCCCTCTGTAGTTAGGCCTTCTGTGCCCCAATATAGTTATTATTTTCCTCTGTTTCCATGTAGTACTAGTTAGGGCCCTCTGTGCCCTCATATAGAAGTTAGCTACCCCTTTGCGCATCTATCTAGTATTTAGACCTCCATGTAGTATCCTCCATGTAGGCATCCCCTCCAGCACTATCTCATCTAGGTAATCCCCCTGGTATGTATTCCCCATGTGGCCACCCCCTTCCCCAGCAGTAATCTACCTGGTATTGCTCCTGGTGGTTAGACAGCACCACCACCACTGTAAGTAGACTGTACTGTACCTCCAAATTAGGTATCCCCTTTTAAGTTAGCCAGGACATCCCATACCCCAACCCCCATATATGAAATCCTTCCTAGGAGTTAGCCCCACCCACCCACATAGGTCTCCTCCTCTATAACTAAGGGGAAAAAAGCCATACTTACCTGCTGTGCGGTTGCAGTACTGTAGTCTTCTGATGTCAACTCTCTCCCTGCTCTGTGAGCGCACAAGTGACATCATCTATGTCCCACAGCTGTAAGGGAGGGAACGGCCTCTTGTGGCCACAACAGTGATTGGCAGGGTGGAGAGCCAATGCTCTCCTCTCCTTGTCAATCACCCTGCTGCATTCAACTGTATCTTCTCCTCGCATACAAGCGCATACAGCTAAATAGTCAGACAAAACATTCGGTAGCCGTGTGGGCCTCCCTGGAGCACTAAATGATGGCCAGGGGCCACCTACAGCCAATAAACATTTGTTAAGTCTGTCTGGAAAAGCAATAGCTTTTGCGGTCAGCATTAACTGGCGAAATCTTCAGTGGGCCCCCTGCCTGTGTGGGCCCGGGAGCATCCGCCCCCTCTGCCCCCACCAAATTACGCTACTGATATATATATATATATATATATATATATGATAATAGCGAGGAGCAAAATGCTACAATGTATCAGTGCACCAGGACTGCCTATACTGGGTACAATGGTAACCAGGATTATATCTACAGTCCAGACTCCATAGAAAGAGCTGGAGACTCTTTCTATACATATACCTACAGGTGGTATATATAGGTATATGTTATTAGTACAGGTGGTATCTGTAAGTATAAGTTATTAGGATAGGTGGGATCTATAGGGATCTGTTATTAGAATATGTGGGATCTATAGGGATCCGTTATTAGGATACGTGGGATCTATAGATACTGTATCTGTTATGATTGGTGGGATCTATTGGGAATAGTTATCATGATTGGTGGGATCTATAGGGATCTGTTATTAGGTTAGGTGGGATCTGTTATTAGAATAGGTGGGGCCAATAGGGATCTGTTATTCGAATAGGTGGGGCCTATAGGGATCTGTTATTAGGATAGGTGGGATCTATAAGTATCTGGTTTTATGATTGGTGGGATGTATAGGCATCTGTTATTATGAATGGTGGTATCTATAGAGATCGGTTATTATAATTGGTGGGATCTATAGAAATCTGATCTTATGATTGGTGGGACCAATAGGAATCTGTTATTAGGATAGGTGGGATCTATAGGGATCAGTTATTAAGATAGGTGGGACCTATAGGGATCTGTTATTAGTATAGGTGGGATTTATAGGGATCTGTTATTAGTATAGGTGGGATCTATAGGGATCTGGGGCAAACTGAGGACTATGATAACATGTTGATGGATGAAATTACCAAACTGTCAGTAATATCCTTTGTAAAAGCAAGAATGTAATAGAGGCCCTTACAGAGACATCTCTAATACAGCTTGTGAGGTCACCGACCAGAGGAGAGAACATTCTGGATTTAGCATTTAATAATTAGACTGGAAGAAAATTTAGGTTCCAGTGATCAAGAGTGTTTATGGTTTGACATAAATAAGCCATCTCCTGCTGGTCCCGTCTCCGCCAGTGTGTTACATGGGAGACAGCATATGTACAGAGCCGGGACCAGTCGGCACGCACAGGTATACACTGCACCCACCAGGACAGATTTCCAGCCCCATTGGAGGCCGGACATCACGTACTGAGGGGACATAGTAAAGGCCCTATTCCACAGAACGATTATCGGCCGTAACATCCCGTGGAATAGAAAGCAACAATCAGCCAACATCGTTCATGTCGGCTGATCATTGCTTCGTTTGTCTTTCAAACATGTTCAAAGACAAATGACTCCGGCAGCAGACCACTGCTGTATGCCATGCGCTGCCCGGACGATCTAGCGATCACCCGGGCAGCCCCCGCAGCCCCCCTCGGACTCACCCGCTCGCTGCTGCCATGTGGAATAGCGGCAGCAGCGAACGGGGAACGAGGCGCAAACAAGCGCTAATAGCGCTCGTTTGCTCCTATCAGTCCGCCCGTGGAATAGGGGCTTAAGAGGCTCGGCTGAGACACAGTCTTTTCTGTTTTATCTCCTCAGAGATTTTACATTTGACTCCGTGTGAGGTCGGCTCTCTGTCAGTATGGCACTAATAGTCACTATGTAGGTGCGAAAGTGCCAAGACTGCTGATGGGAACACACATCTCTGTAAGAGTTTCGTTACTTATTAATATGGCACCATAGATTGTATTTAGGCACCGCTACACCAACTTTTGACTGATTGGGTCTTATAAAGGATGTGATTTCTGGGTGAATCACCAAGAGCAGAATTGCTTGATATACAGTATATGTGACCTTCTTAACCCCTGATGAACCGTTTCTTACACCCACAGGGAAATGTGTTGGGTTTTGAGTGTTTTTTTTTTTTGTATTTTTCTTCTTTTTTTGAGTGTATTTATACAGCTACTGACATTATTTGTTGGATTGTTTGTAGTCCGGCATATCATGCAACATGATATAGACCCTACCCTAGATCAGTGGGTATGTCAGAATCTTTGTGTGTGGCCTTTTTTTAATGTTTTAGCCGTATAATTAAAAGCTATGTTTTAATGTGTGATACACTTCTGTGAACGGTTCTATACTGCCCCCTATAACCCTATACTATGCCCTATAATCCTATACTGTACCCTGTAATCCTATACTATACACTATAAGGCTATAAGGCTATGTTCACACTATGTAAAATAACGGCTGTTGTCCGCGCCGCAAAACTACAGCCGTTGTTTTGAGGTTCCCTATAATGACTACAATGCAATGTAACTACAGCCGTTGAATTCACACTACATTTCAGATAACGGACGTTGTTTATATGGCCCCGTGAAAAATTAACATGTCATTTATTTCCAGATGGTAATACTGCAACAACGGCCGTGGATTTCAATGCGGCCGCGAACGTAAAACTTATATCTGCTGAATTGATTTTGATGTAAAGATTTTTTTGAGTGGTTTCTCGGGCTTGGCGCAGTATTTAAATGACCTGTTTCATCCCGTTTATAATCATGCTAGGAATCTAAATTAAACAACGGCCGTAGTTTCACAACTAGCCCGTACGATAGTAATTCTACGGCCGTTGTTTTGGCCTCAAAATAACGGCCGTTATTTTACGCAGTGTGAACATAGCCTAATACTATACTGCATTCTATTACCCTATATTAGACCCTATACTCCTATACTACGCCCTATAATCCTATACTGCCCCTATAATCCCAAACTGTACATTGTAATCCTATATTATACCCTATAATCCTATACTGTACCCTGTTATCCTATACTATACACTATAATACTATACTGCATTCTATTACCCTATACTCCTATACTACACCCTATAATCCTATACTGCCCCCTATAATCCTATATTGTACCCTATAATCCTATACTGTACCCTGTAATCCTATACTATACACTATAGTACTATACTGCATTCTATTACCCTATATTAAACCCTATACTCTTATACTACACCCTATAATCCTATACTGTACCCTGTAATCCTATACTATACACTATAGTACTATACTGCATTCTATTACCCTATATTAGACCCTATACTCCTATACTACACCCTATAATCCTATACTACACCCTAAATATTGGATTATAGAAAGAAACATTTGGTATACAAAAGAGTCCAACAGCAGAAGACAGTCCCAAGTGAAGGCACGTATGAGGATGCACGCTGGGGCCCACTATCCCAATCGGTGGGTGAATAGCTAGGAGTAAGATAAATCCAACAGCGTCCGTAGACATCTTCAAAACTTCATTCAGCTCACAAGTACAATACAACGTTTCGACTCACATACTTGACAAAGACTCATGGAGAGTCGAAACATCGTATTGTACTGGTGATCTGAATAAAGTTTTGAAGATTTCTACGGACGCTGTTGGATTTATCTTACTTATAGAAAGAAACATGTCTAGGAAAATGGAGGAGTATATACTGAATTCTCAGGATGGGATATAGCATCGGGAGGGAGCGTTCAGTACTTATAAATGACATAGGCAACTAGATTATGTGTAGGAGAAATTATTTAGAGAGAAATTAGCAAAAGGAAACCATTATACTAGAGATGTTCGGGCTATCGTGAGGGAACAAAGTCATCCTATACGAGGTATAAAGAGACTGGGGGTGTAGATGACAAAGAGATGGATAAAATTAGACAGAAGGAGACAAAGCAGATTATAAATGCAGCTAAAGCCTCAAAAGAGGAAGAAACGGCAAAACATGTTGTGGAGAGGAAGAAAACCTTCAGATATATTAGTGACAGGAAGAAGAAGACAGAAGGTTTGGTAGGTAAGGATAGTGACATAGAAGAAGTGTTGGTAGGTAAGGATAGTGACATAGCAGAAGGTTTGGTAGGTAAGGATAGTGACATAGAAGGTTTGATATGTAAGGATAGTGACATAGGAGAAGGGTTGGTAGGTAAGGGTAGTGACATAGGAGAAGGGTTGGTAGGTAAGGATAGTGACATAGGAGAAGGGTTGGTAGGTGAGGATAGTGACATAGGAGAAGGGTTGGTAGGTAAGGATAGTGACAGAGAAGGTTTGGTAGGTAAGGATAGTGACATAGGAGAAGGTTTGGTAGGTAAGGATAGTGACATAGGAGAAGGGTTGGTAGGTAAGGATAGTGACATAGGAGAAGGGTTGGTAGGTGAGGATAGTGACATAGGAGAAGGGTTGGTAGGTAAGGATAGTGACAGAGAAGGTTTGGTAGGTAAGGATAGTGACATAGGAGAAGGTTTGGTAGGTAAGGATAGTGACATAGGAGAAGGTTTGGTAGGTAAGGATAGTGACATAGGAGAAGGTTTGGTAGGTAAGGATAGTGATATAGAAGGTTTGGTAGGTAAGGATAGTGACATAGGAGAAGGTTTGGTAGGTAAGGATAGTGACATAGGAGAAGGTTTGGTAGGTAAGGATAGTGACATAGAAGGTTTGATATGTAAGGATAGTGACATAGGAGAAGGTTTGGTAGGTAAGGATAGTGACATAGGAGAAGGTTTGGTAGGTAAGGATAGTGACATAGGAGAAGGGTTGGTAGGTAAGGATAGTGACATAGGAGAAGGGTTGGTAGGTGAGGATAGTGACATAGGAGAAGGGTTGGTAGGTAAGGATAGTGATATAGGAGAAGGTTTGGTAGGTAAGGATAGTGACAGAGAAGGTTTGGTAGGTAAGGATAGTGACATAGGAGAAGGTTTGGTAGGTAAGGATAGTGACATAACCAGGAGAAGGTTTGGTAGGTAAGGATAGTGACATAGAAGGTTTGGTAGGTAAGGATAGTGACATAGAAGGTTTGGTAGGTACATTTTTCTTTTTTTATCAGATGCCAGTTTATTAAAAACAATAAAATAGAAAGACAGTATACATACACTGGCAAGTACATTGCATAACAATAAGCCCGACGGACTTGGCTGACACAAGTGGACTCACTAAACCAATATCTAGCAGTATTGTTGATATAACTCTGCCCCCCCCCCAACTCCCTGGCTGTATAGTCCCTTAACATATAGACCAATCACCCGTAGAATACTCCGTAACACAAAAACATGTCCTCTATTAGCGCGTCTGATTGCAACCCAGGATAATTCAACCATTTTCCCCATATTTTGTCAAACTTAGCAGGTGCCTGTCTTTTTAAGGTAGACCCTTTGTTCCATTAGAATAAGATTTGATGCATTGATTATTTCTGGCATACTTGGTGTATCTTCCTGGATCCAGTATTCCACAATCGCCTTTCACACATAATATATGATTTATCTTTACTATACCCTATAACCCTATAGTGCACCCTATAACCGTATACTATATCCTATAATCCCTATACTGCACCCTATAATCCTATTCTCTTCCCTATAACCCTATAACCATATACTATATCTTATAATCCTGCAGTTTGAAGCTACCAAATGTAAAATAATGCACTTGGGGAGATGAAATGCTCTGTCTAAGTATCATATCTGGAATTTAAGAGTCTCGAAACACAGGACCAGCCAGGTATCACTCTGGGAAGGACCCAGCCAAGGGGTAGCTCCTGTATGGAAACCACCATATTAAGTGGCCCCATAAGTCAATGTAATGTCGAGGGAAAACCAAGGCAAGGTATCCATCCACATACAGCTGTTTCGGGGTGTTACCCCTCATCAGTGTGAAGCAGGATTCTGGCTAGGTGGGAGCAAAGCCTAGTAAAGCCATAAGAGAAACAGATCCCTGATCTCAGGGAGACCAGCCAAACGATAACACTGCCGGCTGCTTGTTAAAGCGCCCAATGCAGTGAAATCCTAAGTGCATTGCTACCTGGGAAAAATAAATATGCAAAAAAGAGAGCCCATGGAGCCTCATTTAAAGAGGTATTCCCCCAAAAATTATTTTTGCATTAATACGTTGCCTACCCATAGCTTTCCATCTTTCCAATATCAATGTGTTATGGATTCTGCATAGTTTTGCTGTTATCTAGGTGCATTCACCCCCACCAAACGCACATAATTATCAAATCTCAGTCCAACCGACACCAATCCCTGCTCCTGGCCCCCACCCTCGGAGTCAGGATCACATGTCCTCAGTCTCTTCAATGGGCCGGGTTAGCGCTTCTAACCCAGTCCACTGAAGTGAGGGAGGACACCGAGACAGTGACAGCTTCTCCTATGTCACTATCCTTACCTGCCAACCCTTCTCCTATGTCTCCCACGGCACGACCCCCCCATTCACCTGCGGCCGCCTCTCCCGCGGATCAAATGCGGCAGCCAACCCCCTGCCTCACTCACCCGCGGCTAACCTGCGGCTCCCCTGTCACCTGCGGCCCGCCATCACCTGCAGCTTCTTCTGTCTGCACCTATATCTACATGAGATTGGTATACAAAGATGTAATATGTAATGTATTATAAAACTGTTTCATACTATTTACAGGAATTTAATTTTTTTTTATGGGGGGAGGGAGTTTTACTCCCCTTAAAGCATGATGCTATAACAATCCTGTTTATTCTTCTTTTAGGTCAGTGGGCTTACAATCAGATCCCTCTATCCTACCTTATTTCAGTAGTTTTACTGTGTGGGAGGAAAATAACAGATGGAGCCCCTGGTTGAAGTTGAACCCTGGACCCCAGCCCTATATACACACACACGTATAAGCCTAGGGCTAGGTTTTGTGAATCAGGTTGCTTCTATGGTAATTGTGTTCTTCTTCACCTCCTCCTCCTCCTCGGGTTCATCCCACTATCTGCAGCTCCACTATGTGACTTTCTACAACTTGTTGCTTCCTGGCGCTCTGGTTGTAACGTGTGTCCTCTGATTACTCCATACAGTTTCTGTGATTCATGCTGCTAAATATACATATATCTAAATTGTAGCGGCACGTTTATTGTCACGCATTACCTGGCCTCCCAATGGCAAGCAGGGTGGGGGCCCTCGGGGGACGTGTTATCGAGGGAGTGAAAGGTGCACAGTCCCCTGGGGGATAGGTTCTCGCTGACTCCGCGGTCACTACGCAAGGTGGCAGTCTCCAAGCGACGCTAATGAGACACTTTTAGGGCTGAGTGGGAGTCTGACTGTCTAATTTAACCCTCCAGTCACTGTAATGAGATAATAGATCCCTCTGTCATACCAAAGATATCAGTGACAGGTACTTTATGGTTCTAGTGCAGACGTCAGCCACATGTAGCTTTCCAGCTAAAGACATTGCAACTCTCAACATCCAACAATCACAACTCTCAACACCTTTATCAACAAGAATATAATACTGATCCTATTTACAAGACTATAACTACTATAATACTGCTCCTATTTACAGGAATATAACTACTATAATACTGCTCCTATATACAAGAATATAACTACTATAATACTGCTCCTATTTACAGGAATATAACTACTATAATACGGTTCAGGGAAGAAAAAGAGTGCTGCACCTCACACCTATGGCTGATACTAGTACCTCTCGGCTGCATAAAAAACATCAGAATTCTGTATGTGAATTGATCAAGCCACACTGCCCCATGTACCTCATGCAGGTATCTGATACACATGGGTCCCTACACTAAGTCCACACTGTGCCGGTTCCATTCTCTCCAGTTCGTGTTTTGCAATTCTCCCTCTCTGAACAGCTAGCACTCCTTTATAAGACCCACATGACCAAAATTAGCAGGAGATGCCTGTGCTCACATGTCTGGACCCTATGTCTTCCCTATTCTGTGAGAGCAGCAATGGTAAGTGTAATACCATATCCATACTTGTGTCGTTTGGGGGCAGCCTTCCCCGCCGGTGGTGCTGGCTGGGTTTTGGTGGGGCTTTTTGGGTCTGGTCCTGTGACATTGGGGTTGCAGGGCCGTTCCATGGCCTCCCTTCCCTGCACGTGCACGCTTTGCGGGGTTGGCGGTCGCTGACCGACACGGTGTGGAGTTAGCGTAGGGACCCGTGTGGACCAGAGGACCTGCGCGGTGGTACACGGGGCAATATGGCTTGATCAATTCATATACAGACACTCTGGTGTTGATTATTTATATAGGCCTAGCGGCATTAGTATCAGCCATAGATGGGATGTGCAGCCGTTCCACTCTCTCCAGTTCATATAACTGCTATAATACTGCTCCTATATACAAGAATATAACTACTATAATACTGCTCCTATATACAAGACTATAACTACTATAATACCGCTCCTATATACAGGAATATAACTACTATAATAGCTTTTATATTCTGTATAACACGTTGCTGGTTTTGTGGCCAGTGACCGGGGGCAGACCCTCTTCCCCCTCCAATAAGATCATGTAGCGGATGCACACAGTGAGTAATCCGATAAGACGCCGGGGTCTGCACGACTCTTCCTATTACTCTCACTCTCAGGTCGCTGACCCCTGTTCTGTCCGCAGCTTAATGCAGCCATCTGTAAACTCACCTCACGCCTCCAAACACTCGACTTCTGTTGCAGGTTTGGATAGTGTGATAATGGGGTGGCGTGGAGGGGGCAGGGGTGGCATGTGCCCAGCGGTGAAGGAGTTAACCTGTGCGACACCTTCTGGGCAGCCATAGAGATAGATGTTGATCCATATTGTCATGTGTTTATTTTCTGCTTGGATTATTGATCACCGCACCCGTACCTCATGCCTCTCAGATTAATGGCCGTTCATCCTCACTTTGCTGCCGCTGCAGATCACCGTCTTATTAATTTCCTTGGCCGGGTAATGATAAACTGCCAATTAGAAGGCTAATATCTGTACCGCGCCCGCACGTCACCTACCGCCATCTATCCTAACCCGCTAGATATATCACCATGATCTATGTGCTGGCATCCCAAGAGCAATGGCCCGGGAAACGCTGTGGATGCATCCGATACGTACAGAAGAGAAGGATGGCGACCATTAGGTTAAGCACGACTGAGCTCATAAAATAGTTGTTACCCAGCTTTCCTAGACGCCAGAACGGCATATTAGCCTGGTTACAAAGCATTGCAGGGATGCATTACTGGACCAATTCACGGGAAAGGCGGCTGATAACTTCTCATATGTAATCAAAGCTCTATTATAGATTATCACCCAGCTTTCCCAGACCCCTGAATGTGAGATTGGCCTCCTATACAGAACCATGATGTATGACTGTATAGAAAGCCATATTGTCTGTTATTCAGCTTTCCCATATTCCTGACAGGTACATTTTCTTAATAACAAAGTCGGCTGACAACTTCTTTGTGAGTTACAAAGTTGGTTGTCACCCAACTTTCTCCTAAACATCAAATGAATGAGACACACTGACACCTTCCACCAGGGATGGGGAACCTTCGGCACTCCAGCTGTTACAAAACTACAACTCCCATCATGGCTGTCCAGGCACGATGGGAATTGTAGTTTTGCAACAGCTGGAGTGCCGAAGGTTCCCCATCCCTGCCTTACACTATCCTCAATGCCATTCCAGACCATCTATAGAGGATATAGGAACGTAATAGATCTCCTCCGCACTTGTTCTGCAGACGCGGCCTCATTGCACCCACATCGTCTGGGCCCAGACCGGCATTTGTCATGTGGATTAATGGCTCCCATTACCCCCTCCCACCCGCGGCTCCCATGTACCGTATATACTCAGCACTCTGGGACAGATGTAATATTTTTTGGGAGACCTCTCTTCCTAAATAGGATGGTTATAATGGATTCACTGTTGATAAAAGCTTTGCAGATCCCCCGCAATAATTCAGAAGAGGCAGCGGACGGTGGGAATACAGTATTACACACCATATCCGGCCAATAAAGAGGGGGTCTAGAGTGGGCATAATATGGCATATTACATAATCCCATTAAACCTGGATGAAGACGTGCCAGTCGAGCATCACACCAAACACCACCTATAATCCGCACATATTACAACCAGTGGGTTCTAAACTCAACAGAGTACATGATGGGAGAACTGGGCTTTACCTACAGCAATTGCCGTACCTGGGTCCCTAATACTCATATAACCCCAGGACTTAGAGTAGGGCCAAATGTGAACATAAAAGAGATGTGACAATGCAATGCAGGTAAATAACAAGAATAAGAGGTTACCCGTAGATAATAGAACTGGAATGATGATGATGGGGATAGATGATTATGACACTGAAGTACAAAAATTGACCCTAACAAGATTACCTTAAATCAACCCCTAAACAGTGACTCTTACCATAAATACCTATAGGCCATGTTCAGACAGCGCATACCACTGGCCTTTCTGTGACCCGGTCGGGTCACAGAACGGCCTGTGTCAGAGAAGATCATGCCGACAGGTAATGCAGTACTGGCCGGATGATCTTCATTTTTGATGAATCCCAATTCACTGCTGCACACAATGGAGCGTGCGGCCGGAGCTGCGCGCTCCATTGTGTGAACTGACAATGAATAGCAGCCGCTGAAAACTGACATGTCAATTTTCTGTTCGGCCAGATGGAATCCCGGCCGGTGCATATACTATGTGTATACGCTCTGGCAGGGACTCCATTCATTCCAATAAAACATGCGTTGTGTGAACATGGCCATACACTGTGATCCACATAGAGCATACACTATAATCCGCACAGATCATACACTATAATCCACACAGAGCATACACTATCCTAACAATTAATGTTGAGCGGATCTGTCAAACTGTTCAGGTTTGGCAATGTTTTCCGTACCCGAATGCTCAGCCCTTGATTCCCTGCAGTTCCAAAAGTTGGACGCAGCCCTGGGGGGTCCTGGAAAACATGGATACAGCCACAGGCTGTCCAATCGGACATCAGCATGCTCCATTTATCTACTATAGGGATCCATATTCCCTGCACAGATATACGGCTGAGTTAGGTTATAACATTCTGTTTGCCTGCAGCCACCACTAGGGGGAGCTTACTGCATACAGACAGTGATTACCCTACATTCTGAGCATCCTCTAGAGGCAGCTGCAAACAGACAGATATTATACAACTCTACGGTATATTTATGCAGTAGGTTTTCAGCTCTGTACCAGGAAAAATCAGACCTTTGAGGCGACTTTTTTTAGACATGGATCCAGGGTCCTGAAAACAATTGGAGGTATCTGACACGTCATGGGAGAGTGAAAAAGATCCTGGCTTCCAGCCCCGGCTGAGGTAAATGGTCTTGCTGTAGCATCCGTGAATAGTTAGCACAATTGAAAAGACGACACATGTCCATCAATAATTCCCATCTCGTAACACTAAAGACAGTAATGTTCCGGATCCTTTCTCTCCAGCGCAGCCTGCGTCAGTCCTGGCACATTGAGACGCCTACGTGTGTGTGTTCTGGATTCATGTCATAGAACAGCACGCACTTGTCACAAAGACTCTGGCCTTGACAGCACAGTCCCCTATAGAACCTGTCAGTGCAGCACAACACCCTGCTTTCTCACAATGCAAGACGGATGGCTGCGGCTGACAAGGGGTTAACCCGTTCTTCACTGACCGTGAGAATCCATCATTGCTGCCACTACGTATACAGCCACCTTTGTCAGAGCCATTCACATAGGTGTCACATAATGCTTTCATGGGTGTCATATGTTGCAATCACAGACTAGTCGGTGACCAGGATCGGGTGCAATATGTAGCCAGTAGGTGGCCCGTAAAGATGAGCGAACATCGAGCGTGTGGTATTTCATTACTGGTGGCTGGAGAAGTTGGATTCAACCCTAGGAAGTCCTGGAAAACACATACAAACATAGGCCATATCGCCCAGGAATACATGACAAATTTTCTTGCAATATAACAGGCAGCACCCGTAGTTGTCAGCCACTAAAAGATATATAGTTATGTATCCCTGAATATGCCCATGCATACATGATTATGGGGATACAACCCTTATGGGTGACACCGCAGACAGCAGTGGTAATATTCTGCAGGTTATTAGTACATCTGTGCCCCCTTGTGACCAGGCTGGGTAACTGCATCTTCACTAGACTACACAGGTGTTTCCACCTAATGTTAAACTACAACTCACAGGTAGAGAGTCACAGGTTGGATGTCACTGCCCTATAATAGTTCACCGTCACCCATAAATCTGTTAGAATTATTGTATAAAGGGGTCAGACAATAAATTTGGGGGAGAGGGGTCCTTAGAACTTTTCCAGTTTCCCCGGCAGGATCGCTCCCTAAAACCAGAAATTCCCCAGTAAATAGAAGTCCTGGAGACATTTCTTCTATCAAAGTATATGCAATACTGCTCAGCTGCTTCTTGGAAAGCTGGGTGGCAACCAATATGGCAGCCATGCGTCTGTCACCCAGCTTTTCCCAAAAACTGTTACATAGCACGCGGAGAATCCCACCCATCTTTCCTAGATGCTGAATGCTATATTTGCCTGGTTATGCGTTAATGAGTTTTTCTGTAAAGATTTGCCATACGCAGCTCTAGAAAAGCTGGGTTACAACCCCAGTGTGGACCATAATGGCATCACTACTGTAACCCAGCATGTGTAATGCATTTGTGGTGTCCCACCACGGGTGTTGCTATTGCTTACACGCCTCGCAAAAGCCTGTACTTTTGTATTTAAGTGGTGATGTAGTAGTGATAAAGTTTCGCCACAAGATGTTGCTATTGTAAGTAAGTATATGCACTTAGGTATTGCACAGCTGTAGAACTGAAAGGGTTATTCTTTGTTTGCATGTCACATGGATCTGTAGACCAATGAGTGTGTTTTCTTCTTCTGTCTTACCATTTCTCTCTTTACTTTCCACATATGCACTCTTCACCCACTCACAGTACACCTTAAAGGGGCTGTAGATAGAAAGTCAAATGGGTAGAGGAAGTGTAGATGTCTTTTGGCACTAGACTCAGTAGAGGAAGGACGCAAGCCAGAACGCTCTCTATAGTAGTCCAGTTGGGCCCTGGCCCTCTGCCAGGTCCCCAGTCACAGTGTGCAGTCTAAAAGCAGACACAGGCACATGACGCCAACTGTTTCCTCTTTAGTAACTCCACTCCGCACTATTAAACCCTTCCCTAGAGAGAAGTCAGATATCATCTCAACCCACACCGTGGACAAGGAGAGTCACAGTGAAGGACAGTATCCACAAAGCAGAAGGCTAGGAACTGATCCGGATAGAGCAAAGTTGCTAGAAACCTATGAACTCAATCTCGCAGAGCAGGTGTCAGCAGGGAACCCTCAGCATTCCACTCATCCCAGGTAACAAGGTCTGGGGCTTGTGTCAACCACTAGGACGGGTCCCCCGACACTGGTAGGGCAATAGGTGGTGCGAAGACCCAAGAGTCAAAACACAGGCACAAGTATTCTCTCTTTCTTCTCAAGTATTCTTCTACCTCATCCTCCAACATCCCTTCTGATTCTCTACTCTCAGGACGCAACTCAGTCCGCACGACTGTACCACTCCCTATCCGCTCATTACAGATCTGGATTAACTTATACAGTGTCTTATTAAGTGTGACGTATCATTTCAAGGGAAAGCTGTATGACTTCCAAGTAAAGCAGATCTTATTTATGATAAAGAGACTTTGTGATTCCTCGCCCGGCACCAACACAGTACACAAACATTCCTTGGGTCATCTCCCCTTACTGTTGGTGGCAGTGCCAATAGTCCGGGTGGGTCATCACTCCACTCCGGACCACCGTGACAACAGCCCAAGGGACAATCTGGCAAGTGACCGGCCATACCTCCACCATACCACCGCAGGGGGTCACCACACATAGAAGGAAATTTAAGGGACATGCAGGTTACACCTGTGAGCGCAGATTATATGGGCTTTACATATTATAACACCGCACACCCCTGAGTAACTATTATCCCCTTTCATTCATAAGACGCTTTGCTATAAATATCCGACTTACACAGGATTTCATCCTTCTGAACCTGGGGACCAAACACCTCAATTCCTTTAAGAGGCTCTTTAAATCTGTGCGGCAGCCATGACCCCTCCCCCAGAACATTATTGATTAATGATCGCCCCAGGGTGTGTCTTTATCCAGGAGAATAGGCTGCTGATTGTAATGAGCCGCTCCGCACCTCCAACCCCGATCCACTCCAGCCGCAGCTGCCCGGATAAATACGCTATAACCAGACCGTCGCTGAACTCCATCCAAACCTAAGCCAGATTTACTGCCACCACAATTATAAGCTTTGTTACAGTCCGCAGCTTAATATTTCAGAACTGTGGACACAGTAGTCCTGATGGGAATGCGCAAAACAAGAAATCTGAGCGCCATATTGGACACTAAAACATGACCTTTATAGAAGTTACTGACGTGTGTGAAAACTTTTTTTCACACTATAATACTGCCCCCTATATATCACTACTATAACACCGCGCTCTATATACAAGGATGTAACTACTATAATACTGCCCCCTATATACAGGAATATAACTACTATAATACTGCTCCTATATACAGGAATATAACTACTATAATACTGCTCCTATATACAAGAATATAACTACTATAATACTGCTCCTATATACAGGGATATAACTACTATAATACTGCTCCTATATACAGGAATATAACTACTATAATACTGCTCCCTATATACAGGGATATAACTACTATAATACTGCTCCTATATACAGGAATATAACTACTATAATATGCACAAGCCAAAAAGACAGAAATGGCTGCACATCGCACCCATGGCTGACACGAAAGCTTATTCAGCTACATTTAAAACCAACATCAGAAGTTAGTATATAATTTGGCCAAACCATATTGCCTCATGTACCACGTGCAGGTCTTCTGATACACATGAGTCCCTAACCAAAAAACATCACTGTGCCAGTCAGCGACCACAATCCCCGCAAAGCGTGCGCAAGCAGAGAAGGGGGGCCACGGAATGGCCCTGCAACCCCATTGTCACAGAACCAGACCCAAAAGGGCCCCCCCGAACCCCGCAGGCGCCACCGGCGGAAAAAGTGGACGCCAAGCAACACAAGTGTGAACAAGCTCTTACCTCTCTCCATTCCTCTGCAGGTAGAATGGGAGAATACTAGGAGATCCTCCCCTTATGTACACAGGTGCTTCCTGCTAATTTGGATCACATGGGTCTTACACAGCACGAGTGCTAGCCACAATGAAAAAAGGGACAGAATACATAAAATATGCACAAGCCAAAAAGACAGAAATGGCTGCACATCGCACCCATGGCTGACACGAAAGCTTATTCAGCTACATTTAAAACCAACATCAGAAGTTAGTATATAATTTGGCCAAACCATATTGCCTCATGTACCACGTGCAGGTCTTCTGATACACATGAGTCCCTAACCAAAAAACATCACTGTGCCAGTCAGCGACCACAATCCCCGCAAAGCGTGCGCAAGCAGAGAAGGGGGGCCACGGAATGGCCCTGCAACCCCATTGTCACAGAACCAGACCCAAAAGGGTATCAGAAGACCTGCACGTGGTACATGAGGCAATATGGTTTGGCCAAATTATATACTAACTTCTGATGTTGGTTTTAAATGTAGCTGAACAAGCTTTCGTGTCAGCCATGGGTGCGATGTGCAGCCATTTCTGTCTTTTTGGCTTGTGCATATTTTATGTATTCTGTCCCTTCTTTCATTGTGGCTAGCACTCGTGCTGTGTAAGACCCATGTGATCCAAATTAGCAGGAAGCACCTGTGTACATAAGGGGAGGATCTCCTAGTATTCTCCCATTCTACCTGCAGAGGAATGGAGAGAGGTAAGAGCTTGTTCACACTTGTGTTGCTTGGCGTCCACTTTTTCCGCCGGTGGCGCCTGCGGGGTTTGGGGTGCCCTTTTGGGTCTGGTCCTGTGACAATGGGGTTGCAGGGCCATTCCGTGGCCCCTCTTCTCTGCTTGCGCACGTTTTGCAGGGATTGTGGTCGCTGACCGGCACAGTGATGAGGTTTGGTTAGGGACTCATGTGTATCAGAAGACCTGCACGTGGTACATGAGGCAATATGGTTTGGCCAAATTATATACTAACTTCTGATGTTGGTTTTAAATGTAGCTGAACAAGCTTTCGTGTCAGCCATGGGTGCGATGTGCAGCCATTTCTGTCTTTTTGGCTTGTGCATATTTTATGTATTCTGTCCCTTCTTTCATTGTGGCTAGCACTCGTGCTGTGTAAGAGCCATGTGATCCAAATTAGCAGGAAGCACCTGTGTACATAAGGGGAGGATCTCCTAGTATTCTCCCATTCTACCTGCAGAGGAATGGAGAGAGGTAAGAGCTTGTTCACACTTGTGTTGCTTGGCGTCCACTTTTTCCGCCGGTGGCGCCTGCGGGGTTTGGGGTGCCCTTTTGGGTCTGGTCCTGTGACAATGGGGTTGCAGGGCCATTCCGTGGCCCCTCTTCTCTGCTTGCGCACGTTTTGCGGGGATTGTGGTCGCTGACCGGCACAGTGATGAGGTTTGGTTAGGGACTCATGTGTATCAGAAGACCTGCACGTGGTACATGAGGCAATATGGTTTGGCCAAATTATATACTAACTTCTGATGTTGGTTTTAAATGTAGCTGAACAAGCTTTCGTGTCAGCCATGGGTGCGATGTGCAGCCATTTCTGTCTTTTTGGCTTGTGCATATAACTACTATAATACTGCCTCCTATATACAGGAATATAACTACTATAATACTGCCTCCTATATACAGGAATATAACTACTATAATACTGTCCCTATATGCAAGGATGTAACTACTATAATACTGCCCCCTATATACAGGAATATAACTACTAAAATACTGCTCCTATATACAGGAATATACTACTATAATACTGCCCCCTATATACAGGAATATACCTACTATAATACTGCTCCTATATACAAGAATATACCTACTATAATACTGCTCCTATATACAGGAATATATTTTCTATATTGTGGTAGTATATACAGATCTTCCTGTCTTTCCTCTTTGGAGTGTAGTTATTGTGGGGGACACCACCCTGTATAAGGTATGGTGTCCTGGACAGCGGGGGCGGTAGTGGAGACTAAGGGGTTAATGAGGCTATAGTGGGGCCGCGCGCTATGAACAGACAGCAGGTTGTGTGTTAAGGGGTGGAGGCTGGTTGTCCGGAAGGGGTTGGCAGCGGGAGGAGCCGGGGGATATATAAGCAAGGATGTGGGTGGGCTCTCCCTCTTTGCCGGCTAGCTGCCAAGAGTTTTGTCCCTCCCTGTGGTGCAAAAAAAAAAAAAAAAAAGTCTTGTTAGTCATTTACGACTTTTGATTCAAGTTCGACTGTGTGTGGTATTTGGTGTATGGTGGTTGATGATTCTTCCTTAAAGTCACAGCTGGCGGTGGATATTGGAGAAGTGTGGTAGGTGGCAGTGCCCGTCGGTTATCCGACGGCAGGCACGACCCCAGAGGAAGCATTTAATCTTTCTTACTTTAAGTGTTAATAAAGCTGTGGCCGACCCAGTCCACAAAAAAAGGTTAAAAGGTTGTCTGTGGTTATTTATAGCATGGCTTCAGTATGCGGTTGAGGTATCCAGGCAGTCTGGCGGTATGGACAGATCCTCCAGTTTCTGCTAGGTAACTCTGCAGCTCCTCCTGGTTTCCTTTAGTCTCTGTGCTGCCAGTCCAGTTAATGCCCACCTTGCCTGGTCTGAGTTTTGGTGGGCGCCCTCTCTTTTTTCCTTTGATGATAATGGAACTGTTTGTACTGCGGGGGACCAGAGATTTGGATAATTTTTTTTAATCCCAACCCTAACTTCTTAACAACTTTGTCCTGGACTTGTTTGGAGATCTCCTTGATCTTCATGGTGTGGTTTGGATAGTGGTGCCTCTTGCTTAAAGGAGAACTCCACATAAGGAAAACTTGCTTTCTATTAAAAAGTACATTAAAAGTTATTTAGATGTGTCTATATAATGCATTACCATATCTGTACGGTTCTGCCACACTGGTAGCCGATATCCAGGACATGAAGAAAAATGGCCTCTGTGACAATCCACATTGTCTCCTCTGCTCTCCCCCCTTAGGAGACAAAGATTCCATGCCTCTGTCTCACATCTGTGTGGTGTTACAGGTAGAGAATACAGCATGCTGTGTGGTGTAACAGGTAGAGAATACAGTGTGCTGTGTGGTGTTACAGGTAGAGAATACAGCGTGCTGTGTGGTGTTACAGGTAGAGAATACAGCGTGCTGTGTGGTGTTACAGGTAGAGAATACAGCGTGCTGTGTGGTGTTACAGGTAGAGAATACAGCGTGCTGTGTGGTGTTACAGGTAGAGAATACAGCGTGCTGTGTAGTGTTACAGGTAGAGAATACTGTGCTGTGTGGTGTTACAGATAGAGAATACAGCGTGCTGTGTGGTGTTACAGGTAGAGAATACAGCGTGCTGTGCAGTGTTACAGGTAGAGAATACAGCGCGCTGTGCAGTGCTACAGGTAGAGAATACAGTGTGGTGTTACAGGTAGAGAATACCGCGCGCTGTGTGGTGTTACAGGTAGAGAATACAGTGTGCTGTGTGGTGTTACAGGTAGAGAATACAGTGTGCTGTGTGGTGTTACAGGTAGAGAATACAGCGTGCTGTGCAGTGTTACAGGTAGAGAATACAGCGTGCTGTGCAGTGTTACAGGTAGAGAATACAGTGTGCTGTGTGGTGTTACAGGTAGAGAATACAGTGTGCTGTTACAGGTAGAGAATACAGTGTGCTGTGTGGTGTTACAGGTAGAGAATACAGCGTGCTGTGTGGTGTTACAGGTAGAGAATACAGTGTGCTGTGTGGTGTTACAGGTAGAGAATACAGCGTGTGCTGTGCGGGTGGAACTGCAAATAATTCAGTAACACAATGAAACTGCAATGTGTGAACACAGCCTAGATGTTCTGCAACAGATATGGGCTGGGAATGGGCAGGGTGGGGGACTCTGATGAACAGCCAAGGGAAAGCAATGCATTCTGGAACCTGTAGTACTGTGTACAACTGCTCAACCAGGAAGTACAGCCACACAAAAATTGGTAGTTTCAAAACTGGGATAGGTTAGTAATGCTTTATGCTTCTGCAGAAGTTACTTTTTTTTACCTCTTCCTGGAGTTCCCCTTTAATGGTGTTGCAGCCTCTGGGTCTGTTCTAGATTGAACACAGGTGGGCTTCATGTCACTAAGCATATAACTACTAAAAGAAAATTATAGGGGCCTTAAAGCAAAAGCGGTGAATACATATCTACATGTTGATTTAGAGTTTTTTTATTTCACAATAATTTTTTCACATATATATTTTTTCCTCTTTTCACGTCTCCAGACTATTCTGTGCAGATGCATCACGCACAATTCAGATTAAAACAACATTTAAACCAAGGTTGTAATGTAACAGAATAAATAAAAAGCCAAGGGGGTGTGAATACTTTTGTCACTGTATGTTCTTGTACATAGAGAGCAGTCTTACAATGGATGAAGCTTGTTCTTGGTACAGTGAATATGACACAGCCATTATGGGCCGGTTATTGGGCACACATCCCGTGGAGCCGGTGACGCTCTGTACCTGCAGATAGATGAGACCATTGATGTTAGCGGCACCTGTCGGGGAGATGCAGCTGCTGGGAAGCGGCATGAGGTTTGGAGCAGTAATTTGTGTTTGTAATGCGCTGGTGGCCACACGTCAGGGAGGACGATTTGTTACTTTGTTCAGGTGTGGAGTTATTTGCTCTTTGTTTGTGTGACGCACGTGAGGAAGAGGAGGTGGCAGCCTTGACAATCTGCCGCTCGTTCAGTACAGCCGGCGTCAACTACTGCATTGATTTCTCCTAAATTCCATTAAAGTGACAGGATGGAGGTTATTCCAGGAATTAGGAGCGCCCCTACATGGGTGCCTACACTCAGTACATGGGGTCCACAGAACTATTAGTCATCAGTCAAATCTATATTCATAGGACTTTAGGCAATCTCTAGGGTCTAGGTCGCTTCTTGCTGTCAGCAAATGGGAGCACGCACGCTCGCCTCCAGAAGTGGGAACACGCACGCTCGCCTCCAGAAGTGGGAGCACGCACGCACGCTCGCCTCCAGAAGTGGGAGCACGCACGCACGCTCGCCTCCAGAAGTTGGAGTACGCATGCACACTCGCCTCCAGAAGCAGGGGCAAATCCATGGGGGAGGGGGGGGGGAAGAGTCTAAATAGAAAAGTGCATGTGGGGGGTGGGAGATTGGTGGCAGATTCAGCAGAGAGGAAAGTGTCTGGAAGGGGTGGAAGAGGACTCTGGTGGGCTGGGGTCAGTGGATCCTGGGGGATGGAGGTTGTTGCACCACAGAGGATCCCGGTTAGAATGCAAATAGAGGAGGGAGAGAAGGACAGAGGGGACATGGCCTCCTCCTCCAGTGCCCAACTTGCCACAATTTATGCCTTATGGTCCCCATACAACTCTAATAAATAACGGACGAACAATCATCCAGCTCTCTGCTGCCACCTCTGTCCATGTCAGGAACTGTCCAGAGCAGCAGCAAATCCCCATAGAAAACCTCTCCTGCTCTGGACAGTTCCTGACATGGACAAAGATGGCAGCAGAGAGCACTGTGTCAGACTGGAGAGAATACACCACTTCCTGTAGGACAGGGGTCTCAAACTCGCGGCCCGCGGGCCAACTGCGGCCCTCGGGACACTAGTTTGTGGCCCCCACCTCAATGGTAGCTTTCCTGTAAGTGCGGCCCTCATCAGCTGCTCAGCTGCGATTGGCTGAGCTTAACTTTATGCTCAGCCAATCGCGGCTGGGTAGCTGATGACGCGGCAGAGGGGGGTGGGCATCAGGGACGGCTGCAGCTGTTCGGCCGGCCTCCCAAAGACGACTGAGAGGTGGGCGACGGCGGTGGTGGTGGTGGTGAGAGGGGAGGTGTGCGGTGCAGGGGCCTACAGCCGCCTAGCAGAGCCGCCGCCCCCTAGGGTCTCTACCGCACATGCAGCCCCCCGGTCTCTGGAGGAGGAAGCCGCGGGTACTGCAAGGTGATCGCATCGCTGCAAGTCCTGGGGCTGTTCAGCAGGATCGGGGGATGCAGTGAAGACCCCCGATCCTGCTTTACAGCCCCAGGACTTGCAGCGATGCGATCACCTCACCCTGCAGTCCCCGCGGCCTCCTCCTCCAGAGATCGAGGAGCTGCATGTGCGGCTGAGAGGAGAGCGCCGGTGCCGGGGGTAAGAGGAGGAGGAGGAGGGGTGTGTGCCCAGCTCCCCCTAGTGCCCTCTCAGTAACCCCCAGCTCCCCCCAGTCCCCTCTCAGAGACCCCCAGTCCCCTGTGTCACCCCCAGTCCCCTCTCAGAGACCCCCAGTCCCCTTTGTCATCCCCAGTCCCCTGTGTCACCCCCCTGCTCCCCCAGTCCCCTTGTCAGTCCCCTGTCACCCCCTGCTCCCCCCAGTCCCTTGCGTCACCCCCCCAGCTCCCCTCTGTCACACCTGCTCCCCCCAGTCCTCTGTGTCACCCCCTGCTCCCCCCAGTCCCTTGCGTCACCCCCCAGCTCCCCTCTGTCACACCTGCTCCCCCCAGTCCCCTGTGTCACCCCCAGTCCCCTCTCAGAGACCCCCAGTCCCCTCTGTCACCCTCCAGCTCCCCACAGTACCCTTCTTGTGTAAAACCTGATGCGGCCCAGCCTCACCCAGACTCTACCTCCAGCGTCCCCCGGGTAAATTGAGTTTGAGACCAATGCTGTAGGACATACTGCTGCTGATAAGTACTGGAAGACTAGAGATTTTTTTTTATAGAAGTAAATAACAAATCTCTAGCATTTTCTGGCACGACTTATTGAACAACCTATTTAACATATCAACATCCCATATTGGAATCACATGGGTGCAGGTGAGGGACCCCTGCAGTCCAGCGCCTGCTCTACAACAATAGGTCAAAGAAACCTCCAATTCGGACCATTTAACCCCTTTCAGTCTGCCATGTATGGAAGCCTATTACACTCAGTCGGAGGTAAATCTGCCCACATAAGATAACGCACTGTGTAATGTAAGAGATCAAAAATCGTATGGTGGAGTACTAAGAATGCAATATAGTTCAGGGGACTGATGACACCCATTCTCAGGGTGTCAACAGTCCTTCCCCCCCCCCCCCCTTCCCATTAGCTATTTATTCCCTATTCTGGGAATAACTTTGGACCTTCGGGAAAAAACCCTTTAAGGCTCAAAATAGGTCAGTGACTAAGGAGTGTATATATAATTTTTTTTTTTATGTATATACACACACACACACACACACACTATTACCTATCCATACAGACACATTTTACACTGCCAGCTGCATTTAGAGACAATGCGAAATCGCAAATAACCTTATTTCATATGTTATAAAGTTGCTTCTTTTTCACCCCATGGCTTACCATGTTCTCTCCCCCAATCCCTCATATGTATTCCAATATCACAGCTCATATGAAATCCACAAACACTGCAAGAGACAAGATAGTGAAAGTCTGGAGCGCCCCGCTAAATAATACAGTGTAACACTGACCCCTGCAGGTCATATTGAGGTACTACATACTTGTCTATACAAGATTAGGGATTCTCTTCTGCTATACACTGCTTCTCATTCACTGTCACTGTAAAAGAGAGAAATCACTGACAACTTCTACAACTTTCACTATTTTCAAGATCCCTATCTGCTGTCAGTGACTGCAAACGTGTGTGATTGTATTCTGTCCGTGAAAACCTAATCTGAACGCTGAGGTTTCGCTACAATTGTATCCAATCTAACACATTATCAAGTGATTTTATTCCTATCATGGTCCTGTGCTCTAGAGTGGCTTAGAGGTTGACACATAATACTTTCAGGTTAAGAAGGGGTTAATATACACTATACATGGTGGTTATGGGTTAGTTTCTTATGTAGGCTGGGTTCACACTACGTATATTTCAGTCAGTATTGTGGTCCTCATATTGCAACCAAAACCAGGAATGGATTAAAAACACAGAAAGGATCTGTTCATACAATGTTGAAATTGAGTGGATGGCCGTCATATAACAGTAAATAACGGCCATTATTTCAATACAACAGCCGTTGTTTTAAAATACCAGCAAATATTTGCCATTAAATGACGGCCATCCACTCAATTTCAGCATTATATGAACAGATCCTTTCTGTGTATTCAATCCACTCCTGGTTTTGGTTGCAATATGAGGACCACAATATTGACTGAAATATACGTAGTGTGAACCCAGCCTAACTGTATACACACACATACATGTACTGTTCTTTCCAATCTGTGACTCGCTAGCTGCCCAGCTGCCCAGCATGCCCTGACAGCCTTTGGCAGATTATTTTTCGATGGTTCTAATACAGCGATTCCCAACCTGCGACTCTCCAGCTGCTGCAAAACTACAACTCCCAGCATGCCCTGAGAGCCAAGGGCTCTCTAACAGGTTGGAGAACAGCATAATAAAATCCTGCATTGCTGCAGCTGCCTCTAGGGGGCGCTCACTGCGCAGGGATTTTTACAGCTCACATAAATTCCTATACAGTGTAGGTCACCCTAGTGGTAAGAGAGTGAATTACAACCTTTAACAGTTTGTTTTTCTGTCCTGCTCAGCCTGGGTTACAGGTACTACAAGTGCACAGATGGTAGATGACACCAGGGAGAGCCCACCCATTCAATGCTTTGGGTCTCTGAGGGGCTACACACACACACACACACACACGTGCTGCATTCATGTAACAGGTTCTTCTGCACATAGAGACGTGAGCCCAGGTACATGCAGCTCGTCGCTTTACAATAACCTGAAATCTGAGAAGAGAAGAATGTCTCTGCTGATGTCACACGCTCCCTCGGGGGGCACACGTTCCCGCACACCTTATAGTTAAATAGTATTTTTAACTCTGCGCTTCTATGATGTATACAGAGCCCCGGAGGCCACATGTCTGCTCGCATTTACCCGATACCTCCATATCCTACTACATATAACATGCACATTGCTACTCACTCTATTACTATCTGGTATCAGCCATGTCAGGCTGGGGGGGGGGGGGGGGGGGGGGGGGGAAGAGGTATATTACTCTCTGGCGGTGGTCTGCTGCCACGGATCCTGTTATGTGGAGTGACGTGTTGCAGACTGTAACATTTCACCATGTTGAAAGAACACAATCTGTCAGCTGATCGTCGACTTCCAACATGTCCTATTACACTAAACCATGGTCGGCCTCAGCTGTTGGTAATCGGCCAAGTACGTCCGATAATAGTTTAGTGTAACAGGGCCTTTAGGAATATGTTTCACGCGACTTCTCCGCGCTTCATCTGATGAAGCGCGGAGAAGTCGCGTGAAACAGCTGTCATAGCAGGGGGGGTTGGAGTCTCTCCGCTTTTTACCTGTCACAATGTTTTTCTACATAAATTAATGCACGAATAAAGATGGTCTACTATACGGTGAGTGCCCACAGCTCTTCCTTTTTCTTGATGATTGCTTGTACCTAATATACTCTCTGCTGTGTAGTAGCACCCCGTAGCTTGACCTATATTCCCACCATAAGTAACGACACGTTACATAGGGCCCGGCTTGTCTGGATGGTAGTGCCGACCGCTATCTCTTTCGCTTTTGCTAAATATAAAGCCCCCCAAAAGTAAGACCTTGCAACGTTTTTGTTTAGAAGCATGGCCGCCACTGTTGTTGCCTAGCTTCACTGTCCATTGCAGAGCAGCTGCATGCAGGACATGAAGATCGTTACCTGTCGCCAACCAATATGTTCCCTTCTGTGGCCGTCACTTGTAGATGTGCAGGCACAGCATCAAAAAGGCCCGTCACCTTCCACGATCCACGTTGTCCCCTACCGCCACATACAGAGCTGCACACAGTCTGCTATTGTGGTGTCCCACCACGGGTGTTGCTATTGGTTACACCCTTCTTAAAAGCCTGTACTAGGGTTGGTCCGAACAGAGTTCGGTTCAGGTTCGTACGAACCCGAACTCTCGGTAATGATTCCCGCTGTCTGCCCGCTCCGTGCAGCGGGCGGATCCTGCGGGAGGACCGCCTGAAAAACTGGGATACAGCCATAGCCATAGGCTGTATCCCAGTTTTCCAGGCGGTCCTCCCGCTGTATCCACCCGCTGCACGGAGCGGGCAGACAGCGGGAATCTGATGCCGAGCGGTCAGGTTCATACGAACCCCAACCTCGGAGGGTTCGGACCATCCCTAGCCTGTACTTTTCAGAGTAAGTGGTAATGTAGTAGTACCAGAGTTTTTTGCCACAAGACATCATTATTGCAAGCATGTAGACCTAGATATTGCACGGCTGTAGTACCCAAAGGGTTATTGTTTGTTTGTGTACCACATGGATCTGCACACCAATGAGAGTTCTTTCTTCTCTTCATCTATCATCTCTCTTTACTTCTGCATATGCACTCCTCACCCACTCACAGCACACCTTACATGCACTGTAGGAAGGAAGTCACATGGCTAGAGGAAGTGTAGGGCTTTTGCCTTTTGATTCTATAGAGGAAGGACGCAAGCCAGAACGCACTCTACAGCAGTCAAGTTGGGTCCTAGCTCCTGCCAGTTCCCCAGTCTTAGTGTGCAGTCTAAACGTAGACCAGAGCACATGCAGCTAGGCACAATTTCTTCTCAAGTAACCTCACTCCACACTATGCAAGTGTTAAAGGGGAACTCCAGGTAGAGGTTAAAAAAAATGAAACTTCAGCAGAAGCATATAGCATTACTTACCTATCGCAGTTTTGAAACTGCTAAAAATCCATTTGTTTTGGGGGGTTCTGTTCTTTATTGTGTTTCTGTACTTCCTGGTTGAGCAGTTTCCAGAATGCAGTACTGGTTCCAGAATGCAATGCTTTCCCTCAGCTGTTCATCACAGTTCACAGTCCTTGCTGCAGCTGCTTCTGGCCGGTCAGAGATGGTGAATCACTTAAGAGGATTGGGGGATCAAGCCAGGTCTCCTGTGACATCACACCCTGCCCCCTGTCTGCATCATCAGCCTGTGCTCAGCAAGCACACACAATGTGAGAAAGAGGCATGGAATATTTGTCTTCTAAGGTGGGATAGCAGCAGGAGCAGGAGACAATGTGAATCATCACAGAGGCCATTTTTCTTCACTTCCTGGATATCCATCAGCTACCAGTGTGGCAGAACCATACAGATACGGTAATACATTGTATAGACAAATACATATAACTTTTAATAGAAAACAAATTTTCCTTATGTGGAGTTCCCCTTTAAGCTAGAGAGGACAAGTCAGAGATCATCCTAACCCACGCCGTGGACAAGGAGGGACACAGTGCAGGACAGTATCCATAAAGAAGTAAGGAACTGATCCAGATAGAGCAAAGTTGCTAAAAGCCGATGAACTCTATCTCGCAGCGCGGGTGTAAGCAGGAAACCCTCAGCATTCCGCTCATCCCAGGTAATAAGGTCTGGGGCTTTTGTCACCCTCTAGGGTGGGTCACTCGACACTGGGGGGCAATAGGTGGTGCAAAGACCAGAGTCAAAACACGGGCACAAGTATTCCCTCTACTCTCAAGTATTCTTCTATTTCTACCTCCGAAGCAGAGCACAGTACTACTTAGGTTGGGACTCTCTCGACATCCTCCTCTGTACTCTTCTGATCCTCTCTTCTACTTCTCATCAAGCAACTCAGTCAGCACGACTACCACTCTCTCTACTCTCAGTACAGATCTGAACTCTAAAGTATTAAGTAACTTATCAAGTGTAAAGTATTGTATTAAGGCAAAGCTGTATGACCTGCTGCCTACCTCAAGTATCTTCAGAGTAAACAAGATTATATTTATGCTAAAGAGACTCTGTGGTTCCTCGTCCAGCACAGACACAGCACACACCCCTTCCTTGGGTCATCTTCCCTTTCTGTGGGTGGCAGTACCAATAGTCCGGGTGGGTCACTAACCACTCCGGACCACCGTGATAAGTACCCAAGGGACCCCGCAACAGCCCGGCAGGTCACTGTCCACAGGGGAACAAGGTATAGCCGACCTATTAAAATAAAAGCAGGTGTGCCACCATACCTGAGTGCCCAACTGGCACTGGCGTCACAACAAAATACTATGGGGCAAGGCTATATCTTGGCCAACCACCACAGGACTGGCGTCACGCTTTACCATCTGGCAAGTGACCAGCTGTACCTCCACACCGGGGGTCACCACAGAATTATTCTGTTGCCTGCCGCCATACTGTACACTGTCCCTACTGGGCTTTATGAGTGTGCTGTAGTAAGCTCTCCCTGGTGGCCGGAAGCCGCCATACCGTACGCTGCCCCTGCTGTGCCGAGCTCCCCCTGGTGGCCAGAAGCCGCCATACCGTACGCTGTCCATGCTGTGCTGTACGAGTGTGCTGTGGTAAGCTCCCCTGATGATCAGAAGCTGTCATACCATACGCTGCCCCTGCTATGCTGTACGAGTGTGCTGTGGTTAGCCCCCCCTGGTGGCCGGAAGTCGCCATACTCTACGCCCTGCTGTGCATGTGACAAGTGAATTCTTCATGGAAAAATAAGACTTAGCGCATCTGTGGGAGCAAAAATTAATATGACAATCTTATTTTCGGGGAAACACAGTATGCAGAATGCAGGGGTTGTTCACTAAAAACAAAAAAAAACAAAAAAAAAAAAACTTTGTCAAATCAACTGGTCCCAGCAAGTGTCAGAGATTTGTAATTCACTTCTGTTAAAAAATCTCCAGTCTTCCAGTACTTATCAGCTGCTGTATGTCCTGCAGGAAGTGGTGTATTCTGTCCAGTCTGACACAGTGCTCTCTGCTGCCACCTCTGTCCATGTAAGGAACTGTCCAGAGCAGCAGCAAATTCCCATAGAAAACCTCTCTGGATTATTGTGCATTAGATGAACATGGCTGCTTTCTTTTATAAAACAGCACCACATCTGTCCACAGGCTGTGTGTGGTATTGTAACTAGGCTCCATTGATGTAAATGGAACTGAGCTGTAATACCACGCACAAACTGAGCGCAAGAGTGGCGCTGCTTGTAGAAGAAAACACTCACGTTTTGTTTTTTTATTCTGGTTCTTGTGCTTTATTCTTGTTAGTGCTTGTCGCCACCTGTCGCCCCTGGACATCCGCATTGCTGCGTCCGCTCCTACTGTCTGCGGGGTTATGTAATGTATTGTATAACTCCAAAGCAGATCACACACTTTCAGGGTGAAACAGGAGGGGGGGGGGTGTCTGCAGACATAGCACAGCACTGAGAACAAGGGCTCATAGCCTGGGGGTTCCCATAGATGATATATAACAAGAGGCGCCTATGTGTACCACAGGTGAAGGGACTAGGTGTGGATTTTGTGCTGTACTATACTTCTTCCTGGGGCCCCAAAGTGCTTAAAGGTATTGTATAGGCTTAGAAAAAAATGGCCGCTTTCTTCCAGAAACCGTGCCACTCTTGTCCTCAGGTTGGGTGTGGTATTGCAGCTTAGGCCTATTAAAATGAATGGAGTTGTAATACCACATGCAACCTGAGGACAAGCATGGGGATGTTTTGCAACAAAGTAGTTGTGATTTTTTTAAATACAACACCCACTTTAAAGGGAATCCGTCAGCTCCCGGGCACTGCCTGAGGTGCTGACAGTGTGCTGTAGCTGGCGGTCCCCCAGTACGCATGGTGCCTTTTTGGTAATTTTCCGTGCAGCGGATTATGTACAATCTTATGTCTCCTACTGTCACAGAGCAGTTGTTCGTGCCACACTTGTCATGCATCCTACTCCCTCTTCATAAATAATCAATGCTGCCCGGCCTCCTGCTCGCTCAGCTGTCAGATTGCAGATCAGTCCTCTGTAGGCAGGTTATGTCTGAAAGAATCTCTCCTCCCTAATGTGTTGGAGCTGTGGTCTAGGGGTAACTCACCTGTCTAGAGATCTGCCAGCAGTTTATTCTCTTGTTCGAATCCCCTGATGAAAATTAAATAGATGTCTTTCTTTCCCCTCATTATCGTATCATTTTTAATGCTATGTTCACACACAATATTTTTGGTCAGTATTTTGCAACCAAAACCAGGAGTGGATTGAGAACACAGAAAGGCTATGTTTTCACACTGTTGAAATTGAGCAGATGGCCGTCATTTAATGGCAAATATCGGACGTTGTTTAAAAAAAAAAAAACTGTGATTATTTGCCATTAAATGACGGCCATCCACTCAATTTCAACAGTGTGTGAACATAGCCTTTCAGTGTTTTCAATCCACTTCTGGTTTTGGTTGCAAAATACTGAGCAAAAATACTGTGTGTGTGAACATAGCCTTAAAAATGATACAATAATGAGGAAAAAAATACATTATTTAATTTCCATCAGGGTATTCGAACCAGAGAATGAACTGCTGGCAGATCTCTAGACAGGTGAGTTACCCCTAGACCACAGCTCCAACACATTACAGAGGAAAAATTCTTTCAGACATAACCTGCCTACAGAGGACTGATCTGCAATCTGACAGCTGAGCGAGCAGGAGGCCGGGCAGCATTTATTATTCATGAAGAGGGAGGAGGATGCATGACAAGTGTGGCACGAACAACTGCTCTGTGACAGTAGGAGACATAAGATTGTACATAATCTGCTGCATGGAAAATTACCAAAAAGGCGCCATGCGTACTGGGGGACTGCCAGCTACAGCACACTGTCATCATCTTAGGTAGGGTCCGGGAGCTGACGGATTCCTTTTAAGAATGATACTATAGACCAGGGATGGGGAACCTTCGGCCCTCCAGCTGTTGCAAAACTACAACTCCCATCAAAGCTTTGGCTGTCCAGGCATGATGGGAGTTGTAGTTTTGCAACAATTGGAGGTCTGAAGGTTCCCCATCCCTGCTATAGACTAATAATATGACCATGTATAAATGACTGGGGGGGGGGGGGGGGGGGTATGGGAAATTACAAATATTTAGGGTGCGTTGACACAGACAGATTTATCTGACAGATATTTGAAGCCAAAGCCAGAAACAGACCAGAGAGCCTGAGATTTCTCCTCTTTTCACATCCATTCCTGGCTTTGGCTTCAAAAATCTGCCAGATAAATCTGTGTAAACACACCATTATTCTTATTACTACTAGTTACCGTACTTGATTTAAAGGAATTGTCCACAGTAAAGTTAATAATACGTAATTAGTGATAAAAGAAAGGTTATGCAGGTTCGCACTAGAGTTTATACTTCCCTCCTCACCGGTGGTAAGACCTCTGCTTGCTGTCAGCGAGTGGCCCCTGGTCTCTTTCTATGGAGCGCCTCAATGACACCACACGGTGTGAGGAGCACCTGCTCAAAATCTTATTAGCCGCGCATTTTGGTCACATGACCGGGACCGCCTTAAGAGCTGAAATAGGGGGAGCCCAGGTGCTCCCCACACGGATTTCTACCCGGCAGACAATACAGGTTCCCGGCGTTATCTGTACGCCTCTTCCCGTTCTTTCCAACCTCGTTCTTCCGATATTCAACATGCATAATTTCACGCCACATGTGACTCTTTCGCCCCCCTTCTGGAGGTTTTGGTTTGTTCCGGCAGTCCCCTGTTTACATTTTGAAAGGTTTGGGACTTACCATGTGTATAGGGGGGAATTGATTATTTTATATGTATTTATCAAGTTCTAAATGTGTACCTTCATTTACCAATAAATACAATTGTTTATAATATGATTACTTTTATTAATGTGAAAACGTGTGCTGGGTGTAAGGCCTGCTTGTGGGATCCAGGAGTGTCGCCGCACCCCCCCATGTATGTGCTGCAGTGGTTCAGTCCTTGTCTCCTGTAGTTCTCCCCCCGGTAGTCCCCACTCAATGTGTGAGGAGCCGGCTGGGAGCTCGGCTCTAGGGAGGACATGAGGCCTGTTTTCTGCCGTTATTCTTCTCAGCGTTGCCGGTTGTCGTGCGCCCCTCAAGCCACAGCGGGGAAGGGATGAGGGGCTTCGGGTCTGCGGAGTAGTCGTCATGGAATCCGCCAAAAGAAAGCGCCGGAGAAGCCCCGGAGTGCGGCCCCTGAGAGAACGGCTCCCCGCCCCCCTCCTCAACGTGCCAGTCAACGGCATAGTGAAGCCCGAGGCCCCGGAGGAGGCGGCGCTCCTCAGCAGGCCCCGGCGGCCCCGCTACAGCTTACTGTCCGAGATAGGCCGCGGCAGCTACGGGGTGGTGTACGAGGCCGTGGCCCGGAAGAGCGGAGCCCGAGTGGCCGTGAAGAAGATCCGCTGTGACGCCCCGGAGAACGTGGAGCTGGCGCTGTCCGAGTTCTGGGCCCTGACCAGCCTGCGCCGCCGCCACCCCAACATCGTCCGCTTCGAGGAGTGCGTCCTGCAGAGGAACGGCCTGGCCCAGAAGATGAGCCACGGCAACAAGAGCAGCCAGCTCTACCTGCGCCTGGTGGAGACCTCGCTGAAGGGTGAGCTACTACAGCCCGGGGATGCGGCCTACCGGGGGAGAGGGCAGGGGGGACCGGGGGAGAGGACCGGGGGAGACGGGGGGGAGAGGGCAGGAAGGACCGGGAGGGGGGAGAGGGCAGGAGGGACCGGGGGGGAGGGGGGACTGGGGGGGGGGGGGTATGAGAGGGCAGGGGGGACTGGGGGGGGGGGAGAGGGCAGGGGGGACTGGGGGAGAGGACCGGGGGAGACGGGGGGGGGAGAGGGCAGGAAGGACCCGGGAGGGGGGAGAGGGCAGGAGGGACCGGGGGGGAGGGGGGACTGGGGGGGGGGGGTATATGAGAGGGCAGGGGGGACTGGGGGGGGGGGAGAGGGCAGGGGGGACTGGGGGCGGGGGAGAGGGCCAGGGGGGACTGGGGGCGGGGGGAGAGGGCAGGGGGACTGGGGGGGGGGAGAGAGGGGCAGGGGGGGACTGGGGGGGGGGGGAGAGAGGGCAGGGGGGGACTGGGGGGGGGGGGGGAAGAGAGGGCAGGGGGACTGGGGGGGGGGGAAGAGAGGGCTGGGGGGGGGGGAGGAGAGGGGCAGGGGGGACTGGGGGAGAGAGGGCAGGGGGGACTGGGGGGGGGGGGGGAGAGAGGGCAGGGTGGGGGGGAGAGGGCAGGGGGGACTGGTGGGCGGGGGGGGAGAGGGGCAGGTGGGGGCGGGGGGAGAGGGCAGGGGGGACCGGGGGCGGGGGGAGAGGGCAGGGGGGACCGGGGGGGAGAGGGTAGGAGGGACCGGGAGGACTGGGAGGAGAGGACAGAAAGAGCAGCCAGCTCTACCTGTGCCTGGTGGAGACCTCGCTGAAGGGTGAGCTACTACAGCCCGGGGATGCGGCCTACCGGGGGGGGGAGAGGGCAGGGGGGACCGGGGGGGGAGAGGGCAACAAGAGCAGCCAGCTACCTGCGCCTGGTGGAGACCTCGCTGAAGGGTGAGCTACTACAGCCCGGGGATGCGGCGTACCGGGGGGAGAGGACCGGGGAGAGGGCAGGGGGGAACCGGGGGGGGGGGAGAGGGCAGGGGGGGACCGCCGGGGGGGGGGGGAAGAAGGCAGGGGGGGACCGGGGGGGGGGGGGGAGAGGGCAGGGGGGACCGGGAGGACTGGGAGGAGAGGACAGAAAGAGCAGCCAGCTGTACCTGCGCCTGGTGGAGACCTCGCTGAAGGGTGAGCTACTACAGCCCGGGGATGCGGCCTACCGGGGGAAAGGGTATAGGGGCATCGGGGATTGGGCCTAGCGGGGTGTATCAGCCAGGGAGAGGACCTGGTTGGGGTGTGTCACCACTGGGAGAGAGTACAGGGGCCAAGAGGAGAGGGCAGGGGGGAGCTTGGAGATTAGGCCTAGTGGAGGGGGGTGTCAGCCCTGGAAGAGGGTAGGGGGGACACTGGGTGAGTGAAAATTGGGCCCCGGGGGGAGCTCAGGGATAAGGCCTGGTGGGGGTGTCTGCGAGGCAAGAGGGTACAAGGGGCCTGAGGAGAGGGGTATGGAAGGCTATCAGCCAGGCCTGCGGAGAGGGTACGGGGGGACCAGAGATCAGGCCTGACGAACGAAGAGAAGTCAGCAGCTGGGGGTAGAAGGGTATGGGGGGTGTCATCTGAGCCTTGGACAGGGGTATAGGGAGTGTAAGCAGCCGGGCCAGGGGAGAGATTACACAAAGTGTCAGCTGTGCCTGGGGGTGAGGGCAGGCAAAATCCAGGGAGAGGGTACAGGGGGCGTCAGGGAAGAGGGTACAGGGGGCGTCGGTGAAGAGGGTACAGGGGGCGTCGGGGAAGAGGGGGGCTAAGGGGTGTCGGGGAAGAGAGGAGAGGGCTACAGGGGGGTGTCAGCAGCTGGGCCCTAGGGAGGAGGAAGGGGAAATCCCAGGAAGAGGGGTAGGTGGCTAAGAGAGAGGGGTACAGGGGTGTCAGCCGGGCCAAGAGGGGAGGGCTGGGGAAACCAGAGGAGATGGGTGCGGGGGTGTCAGCTAGGCCCGGTAAGGGGGGAGCGACAGGAGTGAGTACAGGGAGCCAGTGGAGAGGGATGGGAGAGTCAGCTGGGCCTGGAGGAAAGGGCGGGGGACCCGGGGCGAGGGTACAGGATGGTGTCAGCTTGTCCTGGGGGAGAAGAGGACAGGACGAGGGTATGGCGGGCGCATTGGGTTTAGCAGCTGCGCCTGGGCAAACGTGTGGGGGTACAGGGGGAGCCCTGATATATGTGGTGGTGTATGATGTAGTGGGACTGGGTCCATTGATGATACTGGAGAGTTAGTGGTTACCAGGGCAACTCCTGAAATTACCCCCAAACCCCTGGCAATCCCCTAAAGGAGTATTGATGAGTTAGTGAACCTGTCAGTTTGATTCCCTGCGGCTGCCAGGAGAGCAGATACAGCCATAGGCCATAGACTCTCCATGTTTTCTAGGACTTCCTAGGGCGGCATCCAACTTCTGCGGCCGCAGGGACTCAAACGTGGCCGACCTGCCATCTATGTACAAGAATATAACTCCTGTAATCCTGCCCCTGTGGGTAATATGCTGCTGTATAGTCTTCCTATAGGCTGCCTTGCTGTGGTTCTCCTACAGGTCAGGATACTGGCTATACTGGGTTATGCAGCGGCATGGCTCTGGAGTGGTGCCAGCTGCTGGGTGGGTAGGAGGGTTCCTGTGCTGGGCAGGGAGCTATTGTCCTATGACATATCAGACTAATAAGGGCTGTAAAGTGGGCAGAACCGGGTGTCAAGTCTGCCAGGGTGCCAGTAGTGAGGGCAGAGGGTTGGACATTCATGTGTAAGGCATTTAAAGGGGAAATGCACTTTTAAATCCAATGTGTTTGGGGGGGGGGAGGGTCTAATGCAGCTGCTTTCCCTCTTGAGACTGTCAGTCCATGCTGAGAGTTGTAGTGTCTCTGCTTTGGCCCGGCCTTTGTCACGCCATCTGTTCCCTGTTGGCATGGGGCCTTGTGCTGTGCTGGATGTAGGGCAGTGCTTTGTCTGGAGCGGCTGCCGGTGCACAGTGGTAGCATGCAGGTGATCCCAGGAGGCAGTCATCTGTCAGGTGTGGGAACTGAGCCAGGAAGGGGCAGGGGGTGTTTGTTTTGGAGGAAGGCGGCCATGTTTGTTTTCTGTACTTTCACTGATTGGGATATAGACAGAATAGGATGTGGACGTGACCTCTCGGGGAGGGACAGATGAGGTGACATAGGAAGGTTCGGCTTATCCGTCTAGCTGTGGGACATGATGTCCAGATTAGGGTCAGTGACTACACATAATCCCCCTCAGTCTGATCTCTGACCAGAGCTCGAGGTGACCCGTTCTGTATAATACACACTGTCACCTCTATTCCCTTATATCACTAAGTGTCATGGTGGCCCCTGACTAGTGGATCGCCCCATGTGCTTTCACTTTCTATAAATTGTTTAGCCTGACATCTCTGCCCCAGGGAACAGCTGAGCTGCCTCTATTACTGACATCTATTAGAGAGCGGTCACCAGGGAACAGGTATACCCTGTGAGTGATACATGTGGATAGGCTGACATCCCCGGTGTGATACAGAATGGCTATACTGAGCTATAACATAACACGAGCTGTGCAGAATGGTGAGTGCAGCTCTGAGGTATAATACAGTATGTAACTCCGGATCAGTAATGTGCGTACACAGTGACCCCACCAGCAGAATAGTGAGTGCAGCTCTGGGGTATAATACAGGATGTAACTCAGGATCAGGAATGTTTGTACACAGTGACCTCACAGCAGAATAGTGAGTGCAGCTCTGGAGTATAATACAGGATGTGACTCAGGATCAGTAATGTATGTACACAGTGACCTCACAGCAGAATAGTGAGTGCAGCTCTGGAGTATAATACTGGATGCAACTCTGGATCAGTATGGGAGACTTGCCTGCTCTTTCCTTTTGTCTGTACTCTGTATACTTTATATGGTGGAATCACTGATGTATTTTTTTCCTTTTTCTCTGTAGGGGAACGTATTTTGGGCTGCACAGGGGAAGCTTGTTACTTATGGTTTGTCATGGAGTTCTGTGAAGGGGGAGACCTCAACCAGTATGTCCTGTCCAGGCGCCCAGACCCGGCCACAAACAAAAGCTTCATGCTTCAGCTGACAAGTGCCATTGCTTTCCTGCACAAAAACCAGATTGTTCACCGGGACCTGAAACCGGACAATATCCTGATCACAGAAGAATCCGGCTCCCCAGTGCTCAAAGTGGCTGACTTCGGCCTCAGTAAAGTTTGCGCTGGACTTACAGCCCAAGGGAAAAAGAGCTCCGAGGGAGGCGGAAACGAGAACAAGACGGTCAACGTCAACAAGTATTGGCTGTCGTCGGCCTGCGGCTCTGACTTTTACATGGCACCGGAGGTGTGGGAGGGACACTACACAGCGAAGGCGGACATATTTGCCTTGGGCATCATCATCTGGGCTATGATCGAGCGGATCACTTTTGTTGATGCTGAGACAAAGAAGGAGCTGCTGGGGACCTACATAAAGCAGGGCAGCGAGATTGTCCCTGTGGGGGAAGCGCTGCTAGAGAACCCAAAGATGGAGCTTCACATCCCGCAGAAACGCAGGACTTCCATGTCAGAAGGTATCAGACAGCTGCTTAAAGACATGCTGGCTGCTAATCCACAGGATCGGCCAGACGCGTTTGAGCTGGAGACCCGGATGGACCAAGTCACTTGTGCCGCTTAGGGCACCCTTTATTTGGTAAGTGCAAGCGTTTACCACATTGCACTACAAATAGGGGCAGCCACTTGTTGTGCTCTATAGCTCTGCAATGTGATGGGTGCATAGAACTCCACACCTAGCTGTGGTTCTAGCTGTTGCATGATGGGAGTTAGTTCTACAACAGCTGGAGAGCCACAGGTCGGTGAACACCATTGTAAGTCAGGGATGGGGAACTTTTGGCCCTTCAGCTGTTGCAAAACTCCAATTTCCATCATGCCTGGACAGCCGAAGGCTGTTTCCCATCCCTGCTGTAAGGGAAAGATAGGCGTGTGGATTACTAAGCGGTTGCTGCTGCTGTTTGGTAATAAACATCCCCTGCTGGTGAAACGTGGCACTGCACAGCTCTTGAACGCGTCCGCAGAGGTTTTGCACTCCATTCATGCTTCACTAATGCAGCTTATATAACTTGCCCAGAGCCTGGGGGGGTGAGGGGTGGATCGTGCTTGGTGTACATCTGCTTCCTGAGAGCTGCCATCTCTGCACATTCCTGCACACCGACCCCCCCCCCCCCCCCCCCCCCTCCTCACTCTGTCCTAATCCTCACATGCTTGTGCCAGGCTGTCTGTGCCGCGGTGCCCCCTCCACACGTGCTGGGAAACCTTTTTTTCCTATCATGTCACATGGAGCAGCTCATAAGTGGGTCACCCAGTCATTAAGGCCGAGCCGCGCAGCCGCCTCCTCCGTTCTGTAACACAGGTGACGTATAGGGTCGTCACATCTAAAGTGCGTGGTCTTGTTAAAATTAACACCCATCTGTGTACACAGTTGGGGTTCATAGGGGTCACAGTCCAAAGGCATCTGCCTCTTTTACATTTCTACTAGAGGGTTTTTATTCCCAACAGAAAAGATCCCCCCCCCCCCCCCCCCCCCCCCGTCACCCCTGCACGGTCTTCTATGATGTGTTGGTTGCAGTCCTCGGTCTGCCTCTATCTTTACATGTTGCCTGTCCCAGGGAACAATCTCTGCCTGGGGCTGATCACATGGACCGCAGGAATGTGTGGATATCATTCCCAGGCCTGTAGTGCAGCCTCGGTCCATATGGTGCACGGACAGGAGCAGGTTCTCCGCAGGAACGCAGCCTCCCCAGACGCTAGAGATTATAACGTCAAAGTAATTTCCTGTACAGAAAACCATCTGAATCCATCACTCCTGCGTTTCAGGATATTTGTAGGATAAAGTGGATATAGGGGTGCTGGGACTGACTAAAATAATTTCAGTAAGGTAAAGGGGCCTCTACAAGGGGCTGTTAAAGGGGTTACCCAGAATATAACATTGCCTACCTACAGGATAGGGTGTGTGTATATGTATGATTGATATAATTATATCTATATATATATCTATATATATATATCTATATATATATATATATATATATATATATATATATATATATATATATATATATATATATATATATATTATATCTATATATATATATATAATATATCTATATATATATATATATATTATATCTATATATATATATATATAATATATCTATATATATATATATATAATATATCTATATCTATATATATATATATATAATATATCTATATATATATATATATATATAATATATCTATATATATATATATATAATATATCTATATATATATATAATATATCTATATATATATATATATAATATATCTATATATATATATATATATAATATATCTATATATATATATATATATATATAATATATCTATATATATATATATATATATATAATATATCTATATATATATATATATATATATATAATATATCTATATATATATATATATATATATAATATATCTATATATATATATATATATATATATATATATAATATATCTATATATATATATATAATATATCTATATATATATATAATATATCTATATATATATATATAATATATCTATATATATATATAATATATCTATATATATATATAATATATCTATATATATATATAATATATCTATATATATATCTATCTCAATATCAATGTGTGTATAATTATGGGTCCCTTGTCACTTGAACTACTGGTGCACAGTGTACATGACCTGCCATTGCCATCTCCTTTGTCCTGCTATGGTACCCTACTCTCACAATCAATGGGGGTCTTTAGGCATTTGGACCTCATTGATCAGATGGGAAGAATGGTTAAGTGTTAATCTTGGGGATAACCTTTCATCACTTTCCTGCTGTCTGAACAGTCATAGGGGCGGTCCCTAGTGGCTCCTCAACTTAATGTTCAGGTTCGACAACATTATCCAAACCTGAACGATCTGCATTTGATTCTCCGCCACCCTAGGGAGTCCTGGTGGATACGGCCATAGGCTCTATCCATGATTTCCGGGACTCCCTAGGGCTCCATCCAACTTCTGCAGCTGCAGGGAATCAAATACAAAGCGTTTAGGTTTGGATATTGTTGCCAAATTGAATTCTTGCTCGCTTTGACTGCTCTCTTCTATAACCAAAAGATCTGTCAATCAAGGCCTGTGGGTCCAGAGAACCGCTCCCTTATTACTTGTGGTTGGGGCAGCGTAAAATTGTCAGGTTTTCTTCAAAGGGGTTATCCAGCGCTACAAAAACATGGCCACTTTTCCCCCTACTGTTGTCTCCAGTTCAGGTGCGGTTTGCAATTAAGCTCCATTTACGTCAATGGAACTGAGTTTCAAAACTCCACCCAAACTGGAGACAACAGTAGGGGGAAAGTGGCCATGTTTTTGTGGCGCTGGATAACCCCTTTTAACCTTGTCAGGGAAAGAGAATTATCATGGCTTAAATGTCCGCCTATCATCTGATGATGATCCTTGTCCATGTTAGGTCTCCTGCTGAAGGGCCTATTGGCTGTTTAAGGGTTTTCGAAGAATCTACTGATGCCCAATACTCTTAATAGTTGTGCTCTGTCATGTGATACTGTCGGCCATGATGACCGTTTCTTCCCTCTCACCATGGTCATAACATGATTGTGCCGGTATCATACAGTAGGGTAGATGGTGATGGAACACACTTATGTTGCTCCTCTAATCTGACTCTGTCTTCTGTTTCCTCCAGGTTTAAAGTGGGATCAAGGCTTTTGTTCTGTCTTCCCGAAACCCGGAGATGTCGACATCCTCCCCTCCCCCCACCCTTGGCCTGTTCGCACCTGGATCTCTCTCTAGAGACTGGATCACCTAATAAATGTTCTAGAATACAACAGTGGCTCCTCGGCGATCACTGGTGCTAGTTACAATGTGTTACCGAGCACTTGACTCCTACGTTCTACACCACCTCCCCCCCCCCCCCCCCCCCCCCCCCCCCCCCCCCCCCCCCCCCCCCCCCCCCAAATCCTCTTCACTTCCAGGGGGCTGCAATAAAAACCAATGATTAACACTAGAGCTGGGGGAAGGCAACAGCAGGGATTATGGAGTCCTCAGAACTGTAGGTTATTACTTTATGCAATGAATAGTGGCCTGTTACTACCCTCTTTCTTTGCTGGTAGTTTAGGGGGTTATAGTAAGCTGTTGGGGGTCGCACTTAACGTGTCTGTGCCCCCTTTCCTTTACATGGGGTGAGCAGTTCTGTGGCCGCTTTTAGACTATCCTATGTAAGACACTGCCGTCTTAACAGCCACATCTGTGGCTTAAAGGGGTTATCCAGTGTTAGAAAAACATGGCCACTTTGTTCGAGAGAATGCACCACTTTTGTCTCCAGTTTGGGTGCTGGTTTTGCAATTTGGTTCCACTAAAGTGAATGGAGTTGATTCGGAAAGCACACCTGACCTGCAGACAAGCGGTGCTGTCTCTGGAAGTAAGTGGCTGTGTTTTTTCTAATGCTGGATAATCCCTTTAAGATGGGAATGTTCTTAAATAGGGTGGGCAGGCCCATCAGTGCCCTTGTTCCCATGTCCCCCCCCACCTCTTGTTCCCCTTCAGACATATCGCCTGTGGGTGGATGATGGAAAGGGGTCAGCACGTCTTACGCCCAGCACTGCTCTGTCCTGCACTTATTGTCTCAGGGAATCTGACTAGTGGGTATATGGAGCCCCATCTTCCCTGTGCCTCCTATCCCCACACCCCCATCTTCCTGACTTCTGCATGCAGAGGGGGGAGGTGTGTTTTTTTTTTTTTTTTTTTTATGCCGAAGTGCCTATTGCTAGACGGGGAGACCTGATCTGTAATCTGGGAGTATCGCTTGCACTCTTCACTATCACTTGTGTTTTTGGAACACTGTGCCTTATTTCTTTTTGCTTCCAGCACCCAGCTACCTGCTAGTCCCCTGAGCCCTTGACACTGCCCCTTCCCTGATTCTTCACCTCACTGGATGGGCTGTACTGCAGACTGCTCACCTGCTATAAATGGGACTTAAGGGGTTAAGCTCATTGAATCTATGCATTGGTTACTATTTGGGTTGTGTAAGGGTCTCTGAGGTGGAGGACCTTGGATCTGTGAACCCAGTCGAGCTTCTGAGCTTCTATCACTACAGTAAGGGAAGGCAGAAGGTTTTTTTTTTCTGGAAGCAACTGGACCTTGTCTGAACCAGCTTTATTTACCCAGCACAGAAGCTTTCCCTTTACTGCTTGCTGCAAAGGGCTTGTCCGTAGACCTGCCCTACCCTCTTGGCACTTGTTCTTATGGGGTCACTGTCTGTCCCAAGTTTGCCTTTTGTGCCATATGTTTCACTAGACCACACAGCACCCTCCCATGGGTTATTCTGTGGAGTTGTGTGTCTTTTGCTCCTGTCCTCTCTCTCCCATTCCTTTGGCTCAGGTAAAAGTTCTGCTGGACGCTGGGGTGCACAGGTGGGATCGATGCCCTTGCAATCTCCACCCAGAGCATAGGGTAGGGCTAGTAGAAAACTATTGCTGCCATGGACAGAGGTGTCAACAGAGAGCACTGGAAATGATATATCACTTTCTGCAGGACATACAGCAGCTGATAAGTTTTAATAAGTTATACAGATTGTAAATTACTCCTGACACCAGATAATTTAAAGAACACGTATTTCACTCTAGATTAACACTTTACTAGGTCCAGTTTTTACATTATCATCCAAGTGATGAATTACCAGAATAGTTAGAATAAGGGCAGGGGGGCCCCCCCGCCATGTGCTCAGGACCCTCAGCTATGGAGGAGGAGGAGGGGGGGTTACAGTCACATTGTGCATGATCGGCCCTGGCCCTGCACATGCCTCTGGCTTCAGATGGGTTGCTCCCCGACATCGGGATGCATTGGTTTTAGCTCTCCCTCCCCACCCTATGCAAAATATGTGGGCGGGGTGTAAAAAAAAAACACGTCCTCCCCTGTACTGGGTGTTATATAAAGCAGGGACCGCTCCCACCGGTGCACCCCCCTTCCTGATGGTTGGAGCTTTTGTCCGCTCCCTTGTTTTGCACATACGCTGGTGACAGGACCTTTTTGTTGTTGTTTCGGTTGTGCGTTTACAATGTTGTATTTATGTTCCTTTTACACTGTAACTCTCCCTGATGTGTGAATGGCGGGCGTGATGATGGACGATGAGTGGATATGTAAATATATATATATATTTTTTCCTCTTGTGAACATTAATAAAGGGAGTACAAACTGCAACGTGTGTGTGGTTTCCTTTCTTGGTGTTTTAGTCTGATATACATGGAAAAGCAATGTACCCGTATAGTGGCATATGGGGGTCCATCTGTTACATCAGCAAGACACTAATCTCCTAGATACACCTCTGTAAGAGGACGTGTTCAGTATGAACCTATAGGATGCTATGGGTATCTTATTACTGATGGGTGCTGTATAAATCACAAGAGACTCCTGCACACATCTGTTTGGTTTTCTGTTCTACAAAACACAAGGACAGCCCGAGTGTCGGCCATGGGACAACTGGTTGCAGCCATTTATATCCAGACGCTGTAGGATTCGAGGTCTTGTGCTTTGGCCCATAGAACACAATAAGTCATGTAGACAGTAAGGGCCCTATTCCACCAACGATTATCGTTAAATCGTTTGAATCTAAACTATAATCGTTCGGTTGAAATGTAGTTAACGATTAACGACCGAATGAGAAATCGTTGATTGCTTTATAAGACCTGGACCGATTTTTATCGTTGCTCGTTCGCATTGACTAAGACGTTCGGCTCGCAGTAGATACTAACGCAATAACGAAGAAAAAAAAACGATCGCAAATACGATCAGAAGTAACTATTATTGTCCCATGGAAATGAGTGAACGTTTTCAGGTAATTCGCAATAGTGGGTGTTTGAGATTGTTAATCGTTAACGATTATGCAAACTATAATCGTCCGGTGGAATAGGGCCCTAAGTATGTAAACTGTATCTTGCAATAGTGTGCAAGGAGCTAATGTCCAGAATAACACTGTGGCTGTGAGATGATGCAGTTAAGCAGTCTTAAAAGCGTAAAAAGCTTTCTGGAGACATCTTTAAATCCCTCAATATAACTACTATAATACTGCTCCTATATACAAGAATATAACTACTATAATACTGCTCCTATATACAGGAATATAACGACTATAATACCACCCCCTATATACAGGTATATAACTACTATAATACTGCCCCCTATATACAGGAATATAACGACTATAATACTGCTCCTATATACAGGAATATAACTACTATAATACTGCTCCTATATACAAGAATATAACTACTATAATACTGCTCCTATATACAGGAATATAACTACTATAATACTGCCCCTATATACAGGGATATACTACTATAATACTGCCCCTATATACAGGGATATACTACTATAATACTGCTATATACAGGAATATAACTACTATAATACTGCCCCTATATACAGGGATATAACTACTATAATACTGCTCCTATATACAAGAATATAACTACTATAATACTGCTTCCTATATACAGGAATATACTACTATAATACTGCCCCTATATACAGGAATATAACTACTATAATACTGCTCCTATATACAGGGATATAACTACTATAATACTGCTCCTATATACAAGAATATAACTACTATAATACTGCCCCCTATATACAGGAATATAACTACTATAATACTGCCCCTATATACAGGAATATAACTACTATAATACTGCTCCTATATACAGGGATATAACTACTATAATACTGCTCCTATATACAGGGATATAACTACTATAATACTGCTCCCTATATACAGGGATATAACTACTATAATACTGCTCCCTATATACAGGAATATAACTACTATAATAATGCCCCTATATACAGGGATATAACTACTATAATACTGCTCCTATATACAAGAATATAACTACTATAATACTGCTCCTATATACAGGAATATAACTACTATAATACTGCTCCTATATACAGGAATATAACTACTATAATACTGCTCCTATATACAGGAATATAACTACTATAATACTGCTCCTATATACAGGAATATAACTACTATAATACTGCTCCCTATATACAGGAATATAACTACTATAATACTGCTCCTATATACAGGAATATAACTACTATAATACTGCCCCTATATACAGGGATATAACTGCTATAATACTGCTCCTATATACAGGAATATAACTACTATAATACACGAACTGGAGAGAGTGGAACGGCTGCACATCCCATCTATGGCTGATACTAATGCCGCTAGGCCTATATTAAAAATCAACACCAGAGTGTCTGTATATGAATTGATCAAGCCATATTGCCCCGTGTACCACCGCGCAGGTCCTCTGGTCCACACGGGTCCCTACGCTAACTCCACACCGTGTCGGTCAGCTACCGCCAACCCCGCAAAGCGTGCACGTGCAGGGAAGGGAGGCCATGGAACGGCCCTGCAACCCCAATGTCACAGGACCAGACCCAAAAAGCCCCACCAAAACCCGGCCAGCACCACCGGCGGGGAAGTCTGCCCCCAAACAACACAAGTATGGATATGGTATTACACTTACCATTGCTGCTCTCACAGAATGGGGAAGACATAGGGTCCAGACATGTGAGCACAGACATATCCTGTTTCTTCCCTGAACCGCATAACTACTATAATACTGCTCCTATATACAGGGATATAACCAGGGCTCCAGACTAAAAAATTTACCTGGGAGCCATTGGCTCCTAACCTGAAAAATTTAGGCGCCAAATAGAATATTTGGTCGCCAACATTTTAAACCATGTAAAATTAATGTTATGTTACATGGGACTTACTGTGTGCAGAGGCCGCGGCAGCCTCCTCCTCCTTTAGATTCTTTTCTTAGTTTGAAAATGTTCAACATGGAAACTTGCAACTTGACAACCATATACAGTCTGACAACCATATACAGTCTGACAACCATATACAGTCTGACTCAGTACTTCAGCTTCACTTGGCTAGCCTTTTAATGAGGCTTACTCTTCTGAACTTGAACTTAAAGGGAACCTGTCACCCCCGGTGACGGGGTGACAGGCTCCCAACCCCCCGTTAGAACCCCCTATACTCACCTCATCGCGCCGGGTCCCGCTTCTGAAGATGGTCGGGTCACGGAGATCTCAGCCGCTGCAGCCCGACGCGCACACTGAGAGATGAGTCCAACGCTCATAGAGAATGACGGGAGAGTCCAGCGCTGATGTGATGAGGTGAGTATAGGGGGTTCTAACGGGGGGTTGGGAGCCTGTCACCCCGTCACCGGGGGTGACAGGTTCCCTTTAAAAGCTTGCAACAGTCTATACATACTGAGCTAGACTTATGACTGCAGCCATAGTGACCCCCCACAAGATGTGTATATAGATAGATATATCTCTCACCTAGTGACTAATGCAAGTGACCCCCTACAATACAGACACCTGAGGGGCCCTGATAATAATAATTGTGCATATATCTATCTCCCAGTGTCTGCAGCCAGTTTGCCCTACACTTATAGATGGCCCCCTCCCCTTATAGATGACCCCCTCCTTTTATAGATGACCCCCTCTACCCCCATTATAGATGCCCCCTCCTCCCCCCCATTATAGATGCCCCCTCTCCCCCCCATTATAGATGCCCCCTCTTCTCCCCCCCTTATAGATACCCCCTCCCCTTATAGATGACCCCCTCCTCCCCCATTATAGATGCCCCCTCCTCCCCCCCATTATAGATGCCCCCTCCTCCCCCCAATTATAGATGCCCCCTCCTCCCCCCATTATAGATGCCCCCTCCTCCTCCCCATTATAGATGCCCCCTCTTCTCCCCCCCTTATAGATACCCCCTCCCCTTATAGATGCCCCCTCCTCCCCCCCATTATAGATGCCCCCTCCTCCTCCCCATTATAGATACCCCCTCTTCTCCCCCCCTTATAGATACCCCCTCCCCTTATAGCTAGCCCCCTCTCCCCCCTTGAAGATGGCCCCTCTTCTCCCCCCATTATAGATGCCCCCCCTTCTCTTCCCCCCATTATAGATGGCACCCTCTTCTCCCCCCATTATAGATGCCCCCCCTTTCCTCTATGCTAAGCAGTATTTAAAAAAAACAAACACACAAACTCACCTGATAACCCGCTCCCCCGGCGATCCTCTTCTTCTTCGGACGCTGTCCCCGGCTGATACGCGGCTGCCGGGGGTGTCCCGTCCTATCCTCGGCAGCGCGGCGCATCAGTGAGCTCCCTGTACGCCGGGGCTGTGACTTCTGACACAGGAAGCGTCTCTGACGCGCGCTTCCTGTACCGGAAGTCAGGGCCCCAGGCAGCTCACTGATGCGCCGCGCTGCCGGGGATAGGATGGGACACCCCCGGCAGCCGTGCATCAGCCGGGGACCCGGACTTGAAGAGACAGCACGCCGCCGCCGGGGCCAGTCGCAAATGGCGCCCAGATTAATAAATCTGGGCGCCATTTGCAAAATATCAGTCGCATTGGCGACCATTTTGGTCGCCATCTGGAGCCCTGTAACTACTATAATACTGCTCCTTATAAACAAGAATATAACTACTATAATGGCTGGCTGGGTTTTGGTGGGGCTTTTTGGGTCTGGTCCTGTGACATTGGGGTTGCAGGGCCGTTCCATGGCCTCCCTTCCCTGTACGTGCACGCTTTGCGGGGTTGGCGGTCGCTGACCGACGGTGTGGAGTTAGCGTAGGGACCCGTGTGGACCAGAGGACCTGCGCGGTGGTACACGGGGCAATATGGCTTGATCAATTCATATACAGACACTCTGGTGTTGATTTTTAATATAGGCCTAGCGGCATTAGTATCAGCCATAGATGGGATGTGCAGCCGTTCCATTTTCTCTAGTTCGTGTATAACTACTATAATACTGCTCCCTATATACAGGAATATAACTACTATAATACTGCTCCTATATACAGGAATATACTACTATAATACTGCTCCTATATACAGGAATATAACTACTATAATACTGCTCCTATATACAGAAATATAACTACTATAATACTGCTCCTATATACAGGGATATAACTACTATAATACTGCTCCCTATATACAGGAATATAACTACTATAATACTGCTCCTATATACAGGAATATAACTACTATAATACTGCTCCTATATACAGGAATATAACTACTATAATACTGCTCCTATATACAGGGATATAACTACTATAATACTGCTCCCTATATACAGGAATATAACTACTATAATACTGCTCCTATATACAGGAATATAACTACTATAATACTGCTCCTATATACAGGAATATAACTACTATAATACTGCTCCTATATACAGGGATATAACTACTATAATACTGCTCCTATATACAGGTATATAACTACTATAATACTGCTCCTATATACAGGGATATAACTACTATAATACTGCTCCTATATACAGGGATATAACTACTATAATACACGAACTGGAGAGAATGGAACGGCTGCACATCCCATCTATGGCTGATACTAATGCCGCTCGGCCTATATTAAAAATCAACACCAGAGTGTCTGTATATGAATTGATCAAGCCATATTGCCCCTGTAACTACTATAATACTGCCCCCTATATACAGGAATATAACTACTATAATACTGCCCCTATATACAGGAATATAACTACTATAATACTGCTCCTATATACAGGGATATAACTACTATAATACTGCTCCCTATATACAGGAATATAACTACTATAATACTGCTCCTATATACAGGAATATAACTACTATAATACTGCTCCTATATACAGGAATATAACTACTATAATACTGCTCCCTATATACAGGAATATAACTACTATAATACTGCTCCTATATACAGGAATATAACTACTATAATACTGCCCCCTATATACAGGAATATACTACTATAATACTGCTCCTATATACAAGAATATAACTACTATAATGCGGTTCAGGGAAGAAACAGAGTGCTGCACCTCACACCTATGGCTGATACTAGTGCCGCTAGGCTAAATAAAAAACACATCAGAATTTAGTGTATGAATTGATCAAGCCATACTGCCCCATGTACCTCGTGCCGGTATCTGATACACATGGGTCCCTACACTAAGTCCACACCGTGCCAGTCAGTGGCCACCAACCCCGCAGGCACGCACAGCCAGGGAACGGGGGCCATGGGACGGCCCTGCGACCCCCATGCCACAGGACCAGACCCAAAAACACCACACCAGAACCCGGCCAGCACCGCCGGCGGAGAAGGTCGCCCCCAAACAGCACAAGTCTGGATTGCTGCAGCTATGGTGTTTGCTGCAGCTATGGTGTTTGCTGCAGCTATGGTGAGTGTAATACCTTATCCAGACTTGTGCTGTTTGGGGGCGATCTTCTCCGCCGGCGGTGCTGGCCGGGTTCTGGTGTGGTGTTTTTGGGTCTGGTCCTGTGGCATGGGGGTCGCAGGGCCGTCCCATGGCCCCCGTTCCCTGACTGTGCACGCCTGCGGGGTTGGTGGCCACTGACTGGCACGGTGTGGACTTAGTGTAGGGACCCATGTGTATCAGATACCGGCACGAGGTACATGGGGCAGTATGGCTTGATCAATTCATACACTAAATTCTGATGTGTTTTTCATTTAGCCTAGGGGCACTAGTATCAGCCATAGGTGTGAGGTGCAGCACTCTGTTTCTTCCCTGAACCATAACTACTATAATACTGCTCCTATATACAGGAATATAACTACTGTAATACTGCTCCTATATACAGGAATATAACTATTATAATACTGCTCCTATATACAGGAATATAACTACTATAATACTGCTCCTATATACAGGGATATAACTACTATAATACTGCTCCTATATACAGGAATATAACTACTATAATACTGCTCCTATATACAGGAATATAACTACTATAATACTGCTCCTATATACAGGAATATACTACTATAATACTGCTCCTATATACAGGAATATAACTACTATAATACTGCTACCTATATACAGGAATATAACTACTATAATACTGCTTCTATATGCAAGAATATAACTACTATAATACTGCTCCTATATACAAGAATATAACTACTATAATACTGCTCCTATATACAGGAATATAACTACTATAATACTGCTCCTATATACAGGAATATACTACTATAATACTGCTCCTATATACAAGAATATAACTACTATAATACTGCTCCTATAGAGAGCACATGTAGCTTGTGTGTTGGTGTGAAGCAGAGGTGTCAGGAATGTGATGGTAGTCGGGGGAGGCCTGGGGCCGCTGTATGGTGATGATCCTCCTCCTATGTATCAGTACACGCCTGGTTTATGATCGGGGTTTGTCTGATCGGTTCTGACACTGTAGTGAGTCCAATTACTTCAGGGCGGCTGCTCCTAAATGTGAGCTGTCAGTGTCGGTGAACTCGCTGTGTGACTTTCCCAAGCGGCAGGAAGACACCTGCGATAGAGAGAACAGCGTGTACCGGACCACTGCATGTGCCTCACCTGACCCTAACAGAATTGTGTGGCCCTTTACACGGGGGCCCCGTCTCTTCCACCATGCATTGTCCCCATATAGTCCTTGTAAGAGAGACCCTGGGACTGTTGTCACCCTGTTAGGATCGTGCAGAGTCAGCAGACTGAAGTTGCTGACCGAGCGGAGGAGTCGCTTGGTGAAAGGCTTTCATTGCATTAGTGATGGTCCATTTTGCTGAAGCCCCTGGGGAACTTGGGTACGTGGGATAATGCGCCCCCTACTGGCAATGAGAAGAGGCCAAAGACATCCTGCACCTGTCTCAAAGTTTAGAGGCTACTGTTGTCGAGCATCATTGTAATGCATACTCAAGCTGCTGCAGAACCTCTTTCACTCTTTTCAAAGCCGGGGTTTGCGTTCGTTATAACAGCTGTGTCGCTTCAGTGGTGGAGCTCACTGTATTATATTGCATTATGATGCAGGGAATTACATAAGAGTTGAAGAGCCCAGTGTGTTATTAAGCAGTCAGCTTAAAATTATATCACAGACATGAAGGAGTGAAGTATACAGTGTATGGAGACATAGCAGCAAGTCTCCTGCTTCTGAGGGTGTACTATAGAGATATAGGGGGGCAGGACCCCCTCTTCTGTGTATATACAGTGTATGGAGACACCATAGCAGCTAGTCTCCTGCTTCTGAGGGTGTACTATAGAGATATAGGGGGGCAGGATCTCCTCTTCTGTGTATATATACAGTGTATGGAGACACCATAGCAGCAAGTCTCCTGCTTCTGAGGGTGTACTATAGAGATATAGGGGAGCAGGACCCCCTCTTCTGTGTATATATACAGTGTATGGAGACATCATAGCAGCTAGTCTCCTGCTTCTGAGGGTGTACTGTAGAGATATAGGGGAGCAGGACCCCCTCTTCTGTATATACAGTGTATGGAGACACCATAGCAGCTAGTCTCCTGCTTCTGAGGGTGTACTATAGAGATATAGGGGAGCAGGACCCCCTCTTCTGTATATACAGTGTATGGAGACATAGCAGCTAGTCTCCTGCTTCTGAGGGTGTACTATAGAGATATAGGGGAGCAGGACCCCCTCTTCTGTATATATATATACAGTCTATGGAGACACCATAGCAGCTAGTCTCCTGCTTCTGAGGGTGTACTATAGAGATATAGGGGAGCAGGAGCTGCAGCGCTCCTGACACAGACAGCTCCCCCCAGTATAATGTCTATTCTATAGCTATTAGAGATAGATATATATAGATAGATATATATATATATATATATATATATATATATATATATATCTATCTATCAGAGGAGGCTCACTATGGCCATGACACAATGTTATTCCATGAATCCGCACAGAAAATAGGACATAGATTCGGTAGAACACGCGGCTCCATACTCTTTATCCACAGAACTTTGTAACTTCTCGCCGTCCCTGTAACTTTGGATGAATCTTATTGCTGAGATTTTACCAATCATTATTATTCGTCCATCAGGAGCCGATTACACCGGGTCCAGGCGAGCGCCGCTTATCATTATCCCAAGATTACCTCATTTATCCTCTCATCCGACAATTTCCTCTGCACAATAATTGATATAATCGGGTTCCGTCATTGAGATGTTCTATTTTTTTTTTCTTACTTTTTGCATAAAATTCAGTCCTCCGTTTCCAAACTGCGTAATTTGCCCTTTTTCCTATGTGATTACATTGATGTGCACATCATTACATGGCGTCACTTATACGAGTGCAGCTCTGGAGGTAAGACAGGATGGGGTGTAGTTATAATGGGTTCACCATCCTATGGCCTTATCTACCCCCGGGGGTCTACACTTATATATCATTCATCACCTATATACACCGTTACTGCTGTGGGTCAGCGGAGCCTGGTGTGACCCTTCGGTGAGGACACATTACACTGATTGGGATTTAGCGTTTAGCGGAGAGGGGGGGGGGTATTTGGAGGAGACATGTTGTGATCTTTTCCTAATGGGTCCTAGATCATCCCTGGCGCAGAGTTAGGTACTGTCTGTTCTGTGCAGTCTGTGGAAGAGATAAAACCCAAATGTGCAGCCACCATGAAGAGGCAGTGTACCCAGCCAGACCTGGCCTCACATGGCACACTGACCCACATACATTCCTAAATTTAAACCTAGCACTGCCCGGCTGTCACATACGGCAATGCCTTTGAGCTGGCGCACTGACCCACTTACAGAGCTGACACTGCTAGAACTCTGCTGACACCTGCTGGCCACACAGTAAAATGCAGGAAGCACAGTTATTTACAAGTTTCTTATATCTAGGGGGTCAAACTACTGGGAACCGCATCAATCCCCAATTGCCTCTCTTAGGCTGTATTGACACGTTCCGTACGAAACACGGACATGGAATGCCTGTAACGGACTTCCTCCCCGCCCAGGCAGCATCTGTCATATGATTCTGGGAGCGGGGGAACTGTAGATATGCACCACGCTGTAATGAATCATGCACATCTGTACAGTTCCTCCGCTCCCAGCATCTCATCACAGATGCTGCCCGGGCAGGGGGAGAGTCCATTACAGGCATTCCATGTCCGTGTTCCGTGCAGAACACGGAACGTGTGAATGCAGCCTTAGTATGGACTGTGTTTAGTGCCTCAAAGATGGTCTGTGAATTCCACCAATGTGAACAGAAGATCATTTCCATTGGATTCACTTTATACATCAGGAATACATCTACTCTTTTGTGTATACAGATCATCTGTAAACTTAAATGGGTTATCCAGTGTTAGAAAAACATGGACGCTTTCTTCCAGAGACAGCACCACTCTTGGCTCCAGGTCAGGCGTTGTTTGCAATTAAGCTCCATTCACTTCAATGGAAATGAGTTGCAAAACCTGCATCCAAACTAGAGACAAGAGTTGTGCTGTCTCTGAAAGAAGATGGCCATGTTTTTCTAAAGCTGGATAACCCCTTTAAGCATCTCCATGGTTACCATCCTAAAAACAGTAGTCTGATTCTCCATATGCCCCTTTTCTTTAGAGACCTTTAGAGCATAAAAGTCGAGCCAAACACAGAGTGGAGTAACACATAATAGCAGGATCAGACTACACATGGTTTTGTTTGCAGTCTGTTACCATGGAGACGCACAGAACTGCTTAGGAGCTGTAGAGAGTTCTCTCTGATATTATATGACATTTGAGGCACCTGTAAGGAGTATGCTGCAGGTTTAGGAGATGAGCCTGCCCCATGTACAGTGGTGGGTGCCGGATGTTATCTGAGATAGTCAGCACAGGCAGGCGTTCAGATCACAATACACTGCAATACATTAGTATCACAGTGTACTGTCATCACATGATCACTATAAGTATAAACGCAAGGAGGAATAAACTATAACGGGATCGAGGAGGGAACACTAAATTACTGAATCAGGAAGGGGGTGGAGGAAGAAAGTGGGTCCTGGGGGGTCACGATTTATATATCACATGATCACAGCTCAATAAATACACAAGCAACAACTCCAGACTTTACATAGATATTTAATTTCTCATAAATTGCAGTAAAATTTTAAAAAAAATTGTTAAAATTTATTTCATTTGTTTAAATTATTTAAAATACTTAGAAATACTGACCTCAGTGTATTTATATCATCACCTCTCCCCCCCCCCCTCTTAGAAGAGAAGGTTTGGGGTGGGGGAGGTGGGAACACCACCAATGCATCAGAGAGGCTTAAAGGGACACTCCACCAAAAACTGACTCATTGTATTGTCTGGTGCTGAAGCTGACATGGGCGGGTAGAGAGGGACCCCCATGCCTCCTTGTCCCCTGTTTTAGACATAACACAATGTATTGGTTTGGTCACTCCTTAAAATCCCCCTCCCAATCATTAAAGGGGTACTCTGGCAAATCTTTCAAATCAACTGGTTTCTGATGTTATATAGATTTGTAATTTACTTCTATTTAAAAAATCTCTAGTCTTCCAGTACTTATCAGCTGCTGTATGTCCTGCAGGAAGTGGTGTATTCTTTCCAGTCTGACACAGTGCTCTCTGCTGCCACCTCTGTCCATGTCATGAACTGTCCAGAGCAGCAGCAAATCTCTCCTGCTCTGGACAGTTCCTGACATGGACAGAGGTAGCAGCAGAGAGCACTGTGTCAGACTGGAAAGAATACACCACTCCCTGCAGGACATGCAGCAGCTGATAAGTACTGTGAGAATGGGGATTTTTAAATAAAAGTAAATTTCAAACCTATATAACTTTCTGACACCAGTTGATCTGAAAGAAATATTTTCGCTGGAGTACCCCTTTAAGGCTATTAACACTAAAATCTCATTGTAGGTATAAAATGTACAAAATAGATTGTATCTGTATAAATTAATGCACATATAATGTTAAAAAGAGGTAAGGATGCTGCACACATGTCAGTGCCAGTGGGGTTTACCTGAGGAGCTAGCAATCTAATGCCAATAACACATTGGGTGATGGAATGTAAGAAGATAGCTGGTGACATGTATGCAGACCGACCCATCCGTTCCCCCTCCAATGTGATACAGATGGGGGGACAATCACCAGTTATACAGGAATGTAAAATAAAGAAGTGCAGGAATGAATTCCCCCCCTCTGCCAAGCTACAATGGAATGTTCCACTCCTCCTGGCTACTGTCAGTCTATGCTGGATAAGGATGGAAGGTTCCACCAGAGCTGTATGGAGGTAATTCATAGAGTGATGAGTCCCGGCTGGTGATGGGGTCTCCATCCATTCAGCGCCGCCTCGGAGCAGAGACAGTGATCTCAGCAGCATCGGTATACACCGCCTTCTGCATGTAGTGCTGCAGGAGTCGCTCCCAGAGATAGGAACACCTCAACAGGAGAGGGTTTCCTGAAAGAAGCAATGCCATAGGAATTAATGGATGGGTCCTGCATTGTATACAGGGTGATCAGGGATGGGTTCTGTATACTGGGTGATCAGGGATGGGCTCTGTATACTGGGTGATCAGGGATGGGCTCTGTATACTGGGTGATCAGGGATGGGCTCTGTATACTGGGTGATCAGGGATGGGCTCTGTATACAGGGTGATCAGGGATGGGCTCTGTATACTGGGTGATCAGGGATGGGCTCTGCTCTGTATACTGGGTGATCAGGGATGGGCTCTGTATACTGGGTGATCAGGGATGGGCTCTGTATACTGGGTGATCAGGGATGGGCTCTGTATACTGGGTGATCAGGGATGGGCTCTGTATACTGGGTGATCAGGGATGGGCTCTGTATACTGGGTGATCAGGGATGGGCTCTGTATACTGGGTGATCAGGGATGGGCTCTGTATACTGGGTGATCAGGGATGGGCTCTGCTCTGTATACTGGGTGATCAGGGATGGGCTCTGTATACTGGGTGATCAGGGATGGGCTCTGTATACTGGGTGATCAGGGATGGGCTCTGTATACTGGGTGATCAGGGATGGGCTCTGTATACAGGGTGATCAGGGATGGGCTCTGTATACTGGGTGATCAAAGATGGGATGGGCTCTGTATACTGGGTGATCAGGGATGGGCTCTGTATACTGGGTGATCAGGAATGGGCTCTGCTCTGTATACTGGGTGATCAGGGATGGGCTCTGTATACTGGGTGATCAGGGATGGGCTCTGTATACTGGGTGATCAGGGATGGGCTCTGTATACTGGGTGATCAGGGATGGGCTCTGTATACTGGGTGATCAGGGATAGGCTCTGTATACTGGGTGATCAGGGATGGGCTCTGTATACTGGGTGATCAGGAATGGGCTCTGCTCTGTATACTGGGTGATCAGGGATGGGCTCTGTATACTGGGTGATCAGGGATGGGCTCTGTATACTGGGTGATCAGGGATGGGCTCTGTATACTGGGTGATCAGGGATGGGCTCTGTATACTGGGTGATCAGGGATGGGCTCTGTATACTGGGTGATCAGAGAAGTGCTCTGTATACTGGGTGATCAGGGATGGGCTCTGTATACTGGGTGATCAGGGATGGGCTCTGTATACTGGGTGATCAGGGATGGGCTCTGTATACTGGGTGATCAGGGATGGGTTCTGTATACTGGGTGATCAGGGATGGGCTCTGTATACTGGGTGATCAGGGATGGGCTCTGTATACTGGGTGATCAGAGAAGTGCTCTGTATACTGGGTGATCAGGGATGGGCTCTGTATACTGGGTGATCAGAGAAGTGCTCTGTATACTGGGTGATCAGGGATGGGCTCTGTATACTGGGTGATTAGGGATGGGCTCTGTATACCAGGTGAGCTGCAGTCCCCTCCAGTCTCCCCCACCATCTTGCACAGACGGCTTTCCCCTTACCTAGTACACACAGTCCTTCCTTGGCCCGTGTCAGTGCTACATTTATCTGGTTTGGGTCTGAAAGGAAGCCGAGATGCAGGCGCAGCCAGCTGTATGTAGGTCGGGAGTCCAGGCCTTCAGCAGGAGCCGAGCGTACGGTGGAGAAGATGACGTATCGCCACTCACTCCCTGCAGATGGAGAACAGTGATGTATAATACCGCTATAACACCCGCTGCTATCATACCCTCCCAGTGAGCGGACGGAGACCTTGGCTCTTCATGATGGTGCAGGCGGTGACCTCGTGCAGTCCTCGGCTTTGCAGTCTCTTGGTGACCTCTGCCACCTGGGCGTTGTAGGCCGTCAGGATGACGATATCTCTGGGCGCAACCGACCGACTGACCAGAAGATTTGCCAGACGCACCTAAGAAAGTCAATGACAGCATTAAAGGGGGGCGGCATCTTGGGTGCTGTATATGACAGGGGTGGCTACAGGACGTTCACAATGGGGGGGTGATATATACATACCGCCTGCTCTGCCTCTTTAATGTTCGCCTTAGAGTTCGTATTCCCCTCTTCAGTGGTCACGGTCAGGCTCTGCTCCTCTCCATCCACACTCCCGAACAGCAGGGGGCAGCTGTGATGTTGGTAGAAGAAGAGACTGGGCTGCAGGTTGAGCGAGGGTGAGGTGAGTAAGCGCCCATGGTAGAACTCATTGGATGGGAACTCACAGATATCAGAGTGCTGGAGGAGGAGGGAGAACAACTCACATCAATGAGCTGTAATACCACATACAACCTATAGACGGGGTGGCGCTGTTTCTCTGTATTACTGGAATGGTGTCGGGCCCCATAGCAGTGCGGTAGTCTCAGCGAGAAGGCACTTACCATGCGGTACTGTATGTTCAGCAGCAGCGCCTGCTCCTGGTATCTTTCAAACAGGGAACGATCCACTTTCAGGGTGCGACATAGATCATTGATGACCACGGGACGCAGCTGGCGGTGATCACCAATCAGAACCACCTGTCAGAGAGGGAGTCAGTGTATAACGTCCACAGTATACGGCCGTGCAGGTGACGGGTAGTGAGCGGCACACGGACAGCACTTACGGATTGCACCTTCTTGTGGCTGACAATGGGAACCAGCGTCTCCGGCTCCGTGCACATCCCGCTCTCATCTATGATTATCTGGGACACCGGCAGATCTGTCAGCACTTTGTTGGATGATGTCACACAGGTGCACAGAATGATGTCATGGCGCTCAAGCTCCACTTTTCGAGCCTTGCTTAGTAGCTTTTTATAACTAATTTGGAAAAGAACAAGTGAGTAGATGAGAGATGAGAGGGGTCATGGGCAGGTGAGAGATGGGAGGAGTCATGGACGGGTGAGAGATGGGAGGAATCATGGATGGGTGAGAGATGGGAGGAGTCATGGATGGGTGAGAGATGGGAGGAGTCATGGATGGGTGAGAGATGGGAGGAGTCATGGATGGGTGAGAGATGGGAGGAGTCAAGGACAGGTGAGAGGGGAGGAGTCATGAACAGGTGAGAGATGAGAGGGGTCATGGACAAGGGAGAGATGAGAGTATGAGTCATGGACAGGTGAGAAATGGGAGGGGACATGGACAAGTGAGAGAGGGGAGCATGAGTCATAAACAGGTGAGAGATGGGAGGAGTCATGGACGGGTGAGAGATGGGAGGAATCATGGATGGGTGAGAGATGGGAGGGGTCATGGGCAGGTGAGAGATGGGAGGAGTCATGGACGGGTGAGAGATGGGAGGAGTCATGGATGGTTGAGAGATGGGAGGAGTCATGGACGGGTGAGAGATGGGAGTATGAATCATGGAAAGGTGAGAGGGGAGGAGTCATGGATGGGGAGAGATGGGAGGAGTCATGGACGGGTGAGAGATGGGAGGAGTCATGGATGGGTGAGAGATGGGAGGAGTCATGGATGGGTGAGAGATGGGAGGAGTCATGGATGGGTGAGAGATGGGAGGAGTCATGGATGGGTGAGAGATGGGAGGAGTCAAGGACAGGTGAGAGGGGAGGAGTCATGGACAGGTGAGGAGTCATAGACAGGTGAGAGGGGAGGAGTCATGAACAGGTGAGAGATGAGAGGGGTCATGGACAAGGGAGAGATGAGAGTATGAGTCATGGACAGGTGAGAAATGGGAGGGGTCATGGACAAGTGAGAGAGGGGAGCATGAGTCATAAACAGGTGAGAGATGGGAGGAGTCATGGATGGGTGAGAGATGGGAGGAGTCATGGAAAGGTGAGAGATGGGAGGAGTCATGGATGGGTGAGAGATGGGAGGAGTCATGGATGGGTGAGAGATGGGGGGAGTTAAGAAAAGGTGAGGACAGATGGGAGGAGTCATGGACAGGTAAAAACAGAAGGGAAGAGGAGTCATGGACAGGTGAGAACAGATGGGAGGAGTCAAGGTCAGGTGACACAGTTCCCCCCTCTCCTCCTTACTTTGCCACATCTTCCAGAGATATCTCCTCCCTTCTCTGAATCCGTGCATCCATTTCTCTGATCTGGGTGGCACAGGGGTTGGAGGGCATGCGGATCAGGTGATGTAGGGTGATGGATCTATGAGAGACGCCAAGCGCTCAGTATCACATTAGCCTCCTCCTCCTCCTATCATCCTTCTTTATAATATGTCTGTTACCTGAGATTTTCCAGCGGTTTACCCTCCCGGAGGTATCCGCATACTCTCAGGTTACTCCCAGGGTAAGGAAATTCAGACAGTTCCATCTGTTCACTGTATATCCGCAATAGGCGGAGCTTGCTACGAAGGGGGAGGAGCTTTTCTAAAAAAGAAATATATATATTACAATGATCAAGGAATGGCTGCACTGGCACCAGACTGGGCACTAGGGGGCACCACCTCCATTGTTTCTCCATGTTCTTACCAGCTATGACATCCACAGACTTATTTGAGGGGCCACAATACATGAGCACCCGCCTGCCGCTCTCTTCCTCTTCATCTTCATCTTCTTCTGATGTCGAGGACTCAAGAGCTTGATTGGCTTCATTGAACCAGTAGGCCAGGTGAGCGCCCACTATAGTCTTCCCAGTACCTGATGGAGGGTAATAGCCACCGGGTTATCTGTGTGTCCCTGCACGGCTTAGATAAAGCAGCTCTGCAGAAGTATCACACATTAAGCTTAGATACAACAACTCTGAATTCTGAACACTTTATAGGATTAGTTACATAGCTCTGATTACATATACGTGGCTCAGCAAACAGTATCCCACATCATAGGCTTAGATACATAGGTTTATTAAACAGTATTTTACACCATCATGGCTCAGCATCCAGTATCACAAACCATAGACTTAGATACATGGTTCAGCAGACAGTATCACACATCTTAAAGGGGTAGTTCGGTGAAATGTTTTTTTTCTTTCTAATCAACTGGTGTCAGAAAGTGCCAGAGATTTGTAATTTACTTCTATTAAAAAATCCTCAGTCTTCTACTACTTCTCAGCTGCTGTATGTCCTGCAGGAAGTGGTGTATTCTCTCCAGTCTGACACAGTGCTCTCTGCTGCCACCTCTGTCCATGTCAGGAACTGTCCAGAGCAGCAGCAAATCCCCATAGAAAACCTCTCCAGCTCTGGACAGTTCCTGACATGGACAGAGGTGGCAGCAGAGAGCACTGTGTCAGACTGGAGAGAATACACCACTTCCTGCAGGACATACAGCAGCTGATAAGTACTGGAAGACTGGAGATTACTTGTAGAAGTAATCTACAAATCTCTGGCACTTTCTAACACCATTTGATTAGAAAGAAATAAAAATTGCTGAACTACCGCTTTAAGCTTAGATACACTCACCAGGGGGTCCCTGTATCAGGGTGAAGGGCTGCATCAGGGCTTTGCCTATGGCTTCTTCCTGACTAGTATTGAGGCCTCGGGACAGCTCCGGGACGGTGAACGATCTCGGTGTCTTAAACTTCATGTTGATAACTGCAACGAAAAAAACAAGAAGTGAGTCTGTGGTCCTGAGGAGCCACCTCCACCGCCATCTTGTCTCCTGGCACTTGTGGCCCCTGTGGTAACGCACCTTTATCGGGAACCTGCTTGCCCAGGACGATACTTTTGGTCAGTTCTGAGGCGACAGTCAGCTGACTCACCGCCTCTTCTTTCCGTCTGATGAGACAAGGGATGGATGAATACATACAGTATAATATATATGTGGTTACTTCACGCATTACATCATAGCGATGTAGCCAAGGACGACTCTCTAAGTTACTTTACATTTGGATTTTTTTTTTACTATTTACAAAATCCTTGCTTTTAATGAATGAAACTTTTTTGGTTTACATGGACAAGATGAGAACCAGAACGGGAAAAGAAAAATATTTTTAAATCAACTGGTGTCAGAGTTATCTATAGTTATATAAATTCGTAAATTACTTCTATTAAAAAATATCCAGTCTTCCAGTACTTATCAGCTGCTGTATGTCCCGCAGGAAGTGATGTATTCTCTCCAATTTGACACAGTGCTCTCTGCTGCCACCTCTGTCCATGTCAGGAACTGTCCAGAGTAGGAGAAAATCCCCATAGAAAACCTCTCCTGCTCTGGACAGTTCCTGACATGGACAGAGGTGGCAGCAGAGAGCGCTGTGTCAGACCGGAGAGAATACACCACTTCCTGCAGGACATACAGCAGCTGATAAGTACAGGAAGACTGGAGAATTTTAAATAGAAGTAATTTACAAATCTGTATAACTTTCTGACACCAGCTCCCCTTTTATACATGTGGGAGCAGAGGGTTACAGCTGCATAAAGTCTATGGCGATGTTCCCTAACTTATGGCTCTTTAGCTGTAGCAAAACTACAACTCTCATCATGCTAAGCTGAAGGTGATCTATGCAGCTATTACTGCAGGCTGCCCGGGCATGATGGAACCTTGGCTCTCCAGCTGTTGCAAAACTACAACTCCCATCATGCCTGAGCAGCCAAAGTTGGGTGACAACTTTTTCAGTAGTTGGCATGGAGCCCTATCCGGTTACATCACCCATTGCTAACAATATCGATGCTTTCCTTACATGTCTGGTAACAGCTTCGGGATGATCTCCACCGTGAACATGGCTTGGCTTTGGAGGACGGCTTCAGGAACGTCCTTCATGGTAGCCTGGTGTATGTAGAAGACCACTCTGCCGCCTTCCTCCCTGGACACCTTATTGCTGGCTTTGGTCAGGCCATGTGCCACCCAGGTGTAGCTGTCATATGCCGAGGGGTCGGAGGTGCCGCATCTCTGCAGATCTTCCTTTCGAATACACAGGTAGCAGTTCCGAAAATCCATATTAAGATCACAGTCCTGAATTATGTGGGAGGTCAATTTGAAGGATCCCTCTAAGCCCACCGCTTGCTTGCTGTTCCCTTTGGTCTTCCACCTCACCGGAACGTCTCTGAGGAGTATACCTCCACCTTCAGCCACAGCTGACGCCACCGATTCCATGCTCCACAGGGGCAACCACACTGACTGATATTCTTGGATGTTTCTGTATCGTTTTTGAGGAGCCCGGTTGGCCAGACTGGAGAAGCAGTCGACAGGTCGAGATGTATGTTCCAGGCAAAGCTCTATACCTGGTGCAGGAGAGCAGAGCTGAGGACTGGGCACAGGTATGCCACGCTCCAGGACGCTGCACAGTTGGACAGGAAGACAGTCACCAGGGTGCAGATCAAGGGTTAATTCCATGTAGTGACCACAGTGACTTTGGTCTACATAACTCATGGGGTCAAAGGGTTCGATACCTTCTTTTAGGGCATCTATTGCCATCTTTGGTTCACCCCGGCTTACGGCTGCGACAGCTTCATGCCAAGCTGCGGGATTAAAGGAGATTATGTCTCTCCGTGTTTTGCTTTTAATAGGTTTTTCCCGGTAGGAAATGTAGGAATACACCCGACGTCTCCAGGACAAGCGGCAGCCATTTTCAAGAGGTGCTGGTTGATCTACTGGCTGCAAAACATTATAATCCAAAGACATTGAATTCGACAAGGAGTCTCCATTGAGAGGGAAAGCAACTTTAACACTTTTATTCCTGGCATCGGCACTGACGACCACCGACAGCTTTTGCTGCAATTCCTCATGAAGGGATAGCGCCAGCTTGAGTGCATGTCCTCTCTTCTCATAGCCTGACTCCTTCTTTACCCTCATATCAAAATTGTGACAGACCATGTCCATCTCGGAAAGAGAAAGAAGAGGCTTTGATGCCATTTTAAAATCTTTTCTGAGCAACCTTTGCACCACAATGTCTATATATCGTCGAAGAGGCGATGAAGCCCAGGTATAGGCACAAAGCTGGAGGGAGTAGTGCCCATTGGCACTTGGTAAGCCAGCCCGGCTCATGAAGGAGCGGCCCAATTGGCTTCGAAACTCTCGAACGGCATAGCAGAGCTCAGGGTGCAGGTCTTCTGTGGCTACTAGATCAGTGATCTTGGCATGGTCCTGCTCTTTTGCTGCATCTAGCAGCTGTTTCCACACTGAGGTCAACATGTTCACCTTGTGATCAGATGACGGACTCGGTAATTCGGGAACTTCCAGTAGATGATATGACAAGAAGGCAGAAAAAGGCAAAAGATGCTGGAACTTTGTCCTCAGCTCTATGATCTTGGGTAGGCTTGGCCCGTTCTGGCATCGTACTGGGACAACATCCATCAACATATCATTGCTGGTGAGATGGTCTGCCACCCAGCTATTGTACATGATCATCAGTTCCTCTATGACGCGTTGGGCGCTGCGAGATCCCGGGAGACAATCTTCATCTGGTTGCTTGTAATTGGAAGCTTTCTCCAGGCGGAACGTCCGATGGACTTCTGAGAAGCGTGCGGCGATGCAGAGACACCCTTCTACTGTGTCGAAGGTTATAGGATCTCCACTTTTAGCTTGCAGGATGATGTTAGCCTCATCGTAGGATAACTGCCGCTTAGAGCAGATGATGGTGGAGCACAAATGGCCACTCACCATTTGGTCCGTGTCCTTTCTCACTTTCACAAAGAGAGATATGGCCAGCCGCTCACATTGTGGCTTCAGGCTGCAAAGATCTGAACACAACTTATGTGGCAGCATATGGACCGGGTCACGTATAGCGGAGTAGAAGGTGACTCCTCGTCGTTTGGCTTCATTGTCTAATGGCCCTCCTTGGGGTATAACAGCCGCCAGGTCGGTGATATGGACGCCAATCTCATAGCAGTCACCTTGGTCTTGTACAGAAAGGGCATCATCCAAGTCTTTGGCATTTACAGGGTCCACAGTAAAAATGATCATGTCTCTGCAGTCCTTTCTATTTTTGTCCACAGTGGATGTAATTTTTTTAACCTCTTCCATGACCTCCTTAGGGTAGCTGTTGTCCTTCTCAATACCATATTCCAGGTTTAAGATGTCAACTCCTTGTTCTACACTGAGCATGCGAGGTATAATGCGGGTTACAATGCCCAGAGGGTAGTAGAAGCCCTCCCGCCAGCAGACCACCTCCACCAGGAATAATCGGTTCTGTCTCATCTCCTCGGTCACCTTCTCCATACGTTCTGTTACGATTTTTTCACCTACAAATTTACGGATTGGGATATGGTTCGGGTTTTCTTTACACTGAAAACAAAAGATCTTGGTGACTGATCTGTCAATGGGGATCATTATTCTATGATCTCTAGGGTCCATGACACATACAAAGCGTCGATTTGACTCTCCTGCCTCTAAGACTCCCACCACTTTCCCTCCTTCATTGCCGGTGTTTGAGAACAACTGAACAACAACTTTGTCGCCACTAAATGCCAGACCGCAGTTGAGCCGCCCATTCACAGCTATGCGACGGGGCGGGCATTGTTCAAGGGTCAAGGCATAGCCACGGTCAAAGTTCTCCTTGACCAGAAGACACTTTTTGTAGATGTTGGGCTGTTTTATGAGGTACTGCTCCAGCTTATATGATGGAAAGTTAATATAACGGTCTCTGGTGTGTTGAGCGTTGGATTGTGGCTCCACTTCCAGCATCCCCTCCTTTGTCACTGTCACAATGCTCTCCTTATTGCTATCCAGCAATTCCTGAAGGATGGCGTCTTCAAGGTTGATGTCTACATCAGATGACCAAGAATCACTGTCCTCATCGGTCTCCTCCTCCCCTGGTTGTTGCCGCCAGGCCATTTGGTCGCATAGGATTTGCTTTATCTTCTCCACGTTAAGATCTGCAGGCACGGCGCTCCCCGCCTCCACACATTCCCGCAGGTAATTCTTCCAGATACGACTGCAGCCACCAAAGGAACACAAGGCCGCGACATCTCCCACTACTATGACCTGAGCGCGAGCACGTGTCAGGATCGTGTTCAGCACTCGAGGATCACAGAAGAAGTCTAAGCTGAAGGTGGAAATGGATGGAGGATGAAGTGGCAGAGAGTCCCGGGACCGAACAGTGCTGAGAATGATGACAAAAAACTCGCAACCTGCAGAGGAAAATAACGTACAGGATTAGTAACCAGAAAGACATAAGCCGAATACAATAATTTATAATATATCAGAGGTAAAACAGCCACAGGATCATCGGACAACTGCCAGGAAATATCTGCACAAGGATTATGGCGGAGATTTATCAAAGCGGTGTAATGTAGAATTGGCTTAGTCACACCTAGCAACCAATCAGATTTCACTTTTTATCCTTCACAGATTATTTGGAAAATGAAAGGTGAAATCTGATTGGTTGCTAGGGGCGACTGAGCCAGTTTCACTTTACATCAGTTTGATAAATCTCATTCATATACACTCACCGGCCACTTTATTAGGTACACCTGTCCAACTGCACGTTACCACTTAATTTCTAATCAGCCAATCACATGGCGGCAACTCAGTGCATTTAGGCATGTAGACATGGTCAAGACAATCTCCTGCAGTTCAAACCGAGCATTAGTATGGGGAAGAAAGGTGATTTGAGTGCCCATGGTTGTTGGTGCCAGAAGGGCTGGTCTGAGTATTTCAGAAACTGCTGATCTACTGGGATTTTCACGCACAACCATCTCTAGGGTTTACAGAGAATGGTCCGAAAAAGAAAAAACATCCAGTGAGCGGCAGTTCTGTGGGCGGAAATGCCTTGTTGATGCCAGAGGTCAGAGGAGAATGGGCAGACTGGTTCGAGCTGATAGAAAGGCAACAGTGACTCAAATAGCCAACCGTTACAACCAAGGTAGGCAGAAGAGCATCTCTGAACGCACAGTACACAGTATGGGCTACAGCAGCAGAAGACCACACCGGGTGCCACTCCGCTCAGCTAAGAACAGGAAACTGAGGCTACAATTTGCACAAGCTCATTAAAATTGGACAGTAGAAGATTGGAAAAACGTTGCCTGGTCTGATGAGTCTCGATTTCTGCTGCGACATTCGGATGGTAGGGTCAGAATTTGGCGTCAACAACATGAAAGCATGGATCCATCCTGCCTTATATCAACGGTTCAGGCTGGTGGTGGTGGTGTCATGGTGTGGGGAATATTTTCTTGGCACTTTTTGGGCCCCTTGGTACCAATTGAGCATCGTTGCAACGCCACAGCCTACCTGAGTATTGTTGCTGACCATGTCCATCCCTTTATGACCACAATGTACCCAACATCTGATGGCTACTTTCAGCAGGATAATGCGCCATGTCATTAAGCTAGAATCATCTCAGACTGGTTTCTTGAACATGACAATGAGTTCACTGTACTCCAATGGCCTCCACAGTCACCAGATCTCAATCCAATAGAGCATCTTTGGGATGTGGTGGAATGGGAGATTGGCATCATGGATGTGCAGCCGACAAATCTGCGGCAACTGTGTGATGTCATCATGTCAATATGGACCAAAATCTCTGAGGAAGCTTCCAGCACCTTGTTGTATCTATGCCACCAAGAATTGAGGCCGTTCTGAAGGCAAAAGGGGGTCCAACCCGTTACTAGCAGGGTGTACCTAATAAAGTGGCCGGTGAGTGTATATTTACCTGAGGCTTTAAAAGATAAGAAAAATTAACAGCTTAAAAAACTTGAACGTTATGGGATGACGTACCAATTATGTTTTCATAGCTTCCTACTGTTACGTCAGACAGCCTTAATTTACGTAGCTCCTGACGTATCAACTTTACCTGAGGAGTTACACAAAACAGAAAGACAGATTAAAGCTTTTCTATAATAATATCCCCTATACAAGAATATAACTACTATAATACTGCCCCTCTATATAGGAATATACTACTATAATACTGCCCCTATATACAGGAATATAACTACTATAATACTGCCTCCTATATACAGGAATATAACTACTATAATACTGCTCCTATATACAGGAATATAACTACTATAATACTGCTCCTATATACAGGAATATAACTACTATAATACTACTCCCTATATACAGGAATATAACTACTATAATACTGCCCCTATATACAGGAATATAACTACTATAATACTGCCTCCTATATACAGGAATATAACTACTATAATACTGCCTCTATATACAGGAATATAACTACTATAATACTGCTCCTATATACAGGAATATAACTACTATAATACTGCTCCTATATACAGGAATATAACTACTATAATACTGCCCCTATATACAGGAATATAACTACTATAATACTGCCTCCTATATACAGGAATATAACTACTATAATACTGCCTCTATATACAGGAATATAACTACTATAATACTGCCCCTATATACAGGAATATAACTACTATAATACTGCCTCCTATATACAGGAATATAACTACTATAATACTGCCTCTATATACAGGAATATAACTACTATAATACTGCTCCTATATACAGGAATATAACTACTATAATACTGCTCCTATATACAGGAATATAACTACTATAATACTGCTCCTATATACAGGGATATAACTACAATACTCCCCTCCATCGTACCTGGCTTCCATGGGATACAACAGAAATTTTACTTCTATCCACTTTTCCCCAGTGCTCCGGCCATCGGCGGACAATATCTCTGACAACCTCAACCACTTGCAATGTTTCTGACTGATTCATCCAGGAGTTTCCATCACGAGAACAGGGGCCCTGACAGTGGTAAAGCCCCAGGGCATGGCTTCCTTGTGGGGGTCGCTTTGGTTTGTCAGCACAAGCCTCAATAGCGTTGTTGCGGCCAACATAGAAGCATCGCGACACAAAGGAGATGATGTCAGGGACGGATCGGTAGTTTTGGTGGAAGATGATGCGGGCACTTTTGGCCCCTGGACAGTCTTTATCTTGGTAATGGAAGAACAGGCGGGTGAGAAGGGTGTGCTCCTCTCCGGCTTTTCTGTTGAAGAACCGCGGGGTCTCCTGCATGTGGTCTCCGGCCACGACCACACGTGTGTGATGGTTTGCCAAAGCCAGTGGGATCAACGCCTCGCTCTCCATCATCTGTGCTGCCTCATCTATAAGGATATGGCTGAAATAACCCCGTGGCACGTCCAGATTCCGGGAGGTGACTGCGGACGTCACAATAATGCGATAATTTTCAAGAAGGTTTCGAGGGGGGTTAATAAAGGCGGACTGATCGGGGTTGAGGGGGCAGTACTGAAGTGTGACCGGGTGGGTCCTGTTTAGAGGACTATACGTAGTTTTTACTCTCAGGGGAGTGGCTTCTGGGTGGCCGGACGTTACGTACGGATGGAAATGTTCCTGGATATACAGATCAGCGGCACTACAAAGACAAAGCACAAGAGGGTGACTGTGTGAACGTGCATGGCCTTCAGTTTCTTAAGTGGACATGCCCTTTAAGCAAATGTCTTAATGGTGGAGGTCTGATGACCTGTCACTAGAAACGTGGGTCCTGTAGTTTGAATAGAGCATTAGTGTTCAATTTATTACGTAGCTTCTGCTAGCTCTGCCAGCGGAAACCGGAGCCCATGTGCTGGGCCCTGTGCCGCCTACCCTTTGGCCCCCTGTTCCTAATTGCAGTAGCCTATAAGTATAAATTCCTGCACCTGCCCTGGCTTCCTAGTTGGAGCCTCTGCAATAACTAACCTAAGTGATGTGGTCCCAGCACTGTTGACCGTGACTCCTGCCCTGTGGTTCCTTCTGTGTTCCAGCCTGCTGACCTGTCTACATTGCCTCCAGCTGCACCTCCCCCACCACCACTAGCAAGCCAAACCAGGGGTAGCGACCTGGGGGTCCCCTGCCGCAGCGAGTCCATCCTTTTCATGCGTTTTTGCAAAAAAAGGATGAAAAACTGATGAATAAAATGGATGCAATTGTGTGCATCCATTTTTACATTGACTTCCATTATAAAAAAACGGATAAAAACGGATCCTTTCATTTTTTAACATACACAAAAACGTAGTCTGCCTCATTTTTGTGTCCGTTAAAAAAAAAAAAACGGATCCATTTTTTTCATAATGGAAGTCAATGGAAAAACGGATCAACACGGATGCACACAACTGCATCAATTTTGCAAAAACGTAGTGTGGACCCAGCCTTAGACTCCCACTCCCTGATGTAGCTTACGCCATCACTAGCGGTGGTCCATTGGATCCACAACTGTTTTTCAGGCACCGATCTGGGTGCAGTCTGTTATTTATCAGGGATACAAGAGTTAACTACTGCTGACAAGTTGATACATTCCAAGAGCCGGTCATCTGGCTTTTGCTGTGTGTTCCTCCATTGTTCCTCCAGGAAATGTATAAAAAAACTGACAACTGGGCATTACTATAACCGTACATTTTTCCTGGAATGTGTCAAAGAGCGTAAGGACATGTCCTATTGAAAAATAAAATGGTAACGCCCAGTTGTCAATTTATTCATATATTTTTATGAGGAATAAAAGAGGAGCAGCAGCATTCTATATGAAGGTGATAGAAGTATTTAGAGGCCCCTTTAAGCCCTGGTTAGTCTTGGTACCTGTTGTTGTGGGTGCAGATCAGCACTCTGGTGTTAGGTTGTCTGATCACCTGCAAAGCGGCCTGGGCCATCGTTGACGTTTTCCCGGTACCAAATGGTCCGTATATAAGGAGAGGGGCTACCGGCTGATTCCCCTTCACTGATCCAGCAATGTAAGAGATTGCCTGCTGCTGCTTCTGGTTGCCCCATGCCATCTGCTCCTGGTAGATGGGAACGCTGCACTTGGACAGATCTGGCAGTAATAACTTCTCATCCAACAGGCGGTCAACCGCTTCATGGTTGATGCAGAACGGCAGGCGGTCAATCTGGAACTGGACCTCCAGCTGGACGCAAGCCTTTTCCTTGAAGGACAGCTCCGTGCAGCACCTCTCTGTAACCCTTAGTAAAATCCCATCCTCTAACTGAGTGCTGTGGTCAACGTGAACTTCATAGACTCTGTTGTTCTGCCGAGGGTAGGGGGCGATGAGGGCGGTGCCGACGGATCTCTGCAGTAAATACCCTTCTTCAGTATCCTGAGTCATCCCTGTAGGTAGAGGGAGCTCTGCAAACAGCTCCCCTGGCTGGGCAATCTTCATCCCGTCCAGAGCCATCACCATCTTCTTAAGGGTCACCGGAGCTCTCAAGTTTAACCTGAAATCAGCGGTAATGTTTACAGAAGTGATCCCAGAAACCCGCACACCCAAACATTGCCTTCATATAGAAAAAATCTCTAATACTGCTCATCCTGAGCTTCCTGGTCAAATGGAAGTCATACACTGGGTAAGGAGGTGTGCAAGAGAGCCTGCTCTACACACGGTGGGTGCCAGCTGTTAGGGAAGCTCTATAAAACTCTATAAATATGGTCATCTCATATAAAATTGCCCCGAACTGCCCACATTATAATCCACCACTGTGTATCTCTCACCTGGATATCACCTGCTCTCTTGCCGCCTCCTCTTGGAGTAGACTGATGTGCATTATTTGGCGGTAGTTTTCCACTGTAAGTGGCTTCCTATCAGTGGTTGTTGGAATGTAACAAGGATTCATAGAGGGAGATTTGTACACATCGAGGAGCCTCTTCTCCTCCAACGTTCTCTCCTTGCATGGGATACATAAGAGCTTGTCTGGGCACCAGCGTTCCACGGTTGGCTCTGGTCCGTCCTGTCGATCTGAGCCTTCATCCTGGCGTTTTAAGGGTTCTTCTTGACCGCCGACCTGCATGAAGATCTTCTGCAGCAAAACTGGACGGATTCCAAAATCCAGAGCCAACCACTGCTCGAAAACTCCAAACACCGAGCACTGGACCTGTACGGAGAGCTTATAATGTGTCCGAGACCCTTTCACCAGGAAACAATGGCCTCCGGCGTAATGGCAGGGTTTTTGGTGTCCCTTAGCGTCCAAAGAGAAGACGGCCCCAGGATTGGTCTTTAACAAGGCAACATGGAGGAGAGGCATCTAGAGGGATAATCGGTGACAACTTAGATGGTGCATCACAAGAGCTACTCTGGAGACCAATGCTTTCCAACAGTTGGAGAGCCACAGGTTGGGAAACATTATGGAGCTATTACTGGAGACTATAGGGCAGGGGTCCTCAACTGGCAGACCGCGGTCCGAACACTGCGCTGCTCCCCTCTGCACAGTAACTATAAGCGCTCGTAACGAGCGCTCATAGTTACCGTGCAAGAGCAGCACTGACAGAGAGGGAGCCATTGGCTCCCTCCCTGTCAGTCACTTTTGTGGCCACAGCGGTCACAAGAGGCTGCTCTCTGTCTCTGGTGCCGGCCCTCGAGTGACATCACTGAAGCGCCGGCGCCAGGACAAGGGGAGAGCGGCCTCTTGTGACTTCTGCAGTGCAGCCACAAGAGGGGAAGAGAAGAGGAGACACCCGGACCCAGGTGAGTATAAGTGTTTTTTTTTATGTTCTATACTATATGGGAGGGGGAGCACAGGGGGGCTTTATAACTAGGGGAGCACACAGCAGGGGTGCTATATACTACTGGGGAGCACAGGGGGACTATATACTACTGGGGAGCACAAAGCAGGGGTCTATATACTACTGGGGGAGAGCACAGGGGGGCTATATAAAACTGGGAGAGCGCACAGGGGGGGCTATATACTACTGGGGAGCGCACAGGGGGACTATATACTACTGGGGGAGTGCACAAGGGGAATATATACTACTGGAGAGCGCACAGCGGGACTATATTCTAATGGGGAGCACAAAGCAAGGGTCTATATACTACTGGGGGTCGCACAGGGGGGCTATATAATACTGGGGGAGCGCACAGGGGCTATATACTACTAGGGAGCACACAGGGGGATTATACACTACTGGGGGAGTGCACAGGGGGACTATATACTACTGGGGGAGCACACAGGGGGACTATATACTACTGGGGGAGCGCACAGGGGAGCTATATACTACTGGGGGGGCGCACAGGGGGGCTATATACTACTGGGGGAGCGCAACATGTTTACTAATGACGTTCAGCTCAGACCTTCATCTGACAATAGACCCTGGTAAGTGGACCTACACTAACAGTTGTTGAGTACCCCTGCTATAGGGCATGAGGAAAACTGTAGTTTACCAACAGCTTGTACACCATTCATTGAGCGGACATATTTTCTTGCTGGAATGGCTGATAACAGATAACAATAGATACCTTAGAGTGCAGAGTGAAGTCCCATGTTCTTTGCACAAGCTTCTCCGGGGAATGTATTTTTAGTGGATGGCTACACGTTATTTTAACACCTTCAACTTCTTCCGAAAGCTGCAAAAAGCAAAGAGGAACGATAGAATGATCAACCGCTACACAACATAAAACCTATTAAAACGTGTCACCTTATAACTGTTCACTATAAAGGTGGTGGTAAAAGATGCAGCATCCGTTCCACGTGCAACTCACCACTTCCACATCACTGCTGTAGTGCTGATACTCCTGTATAAGACGGTCCTGGTAGGACTGGAGACCCTCTTCCTCCACCAACTGCTTATTGCGCCTGGTGACCTTGACCCTAAGAATCCACTCCTGCAGCTCCTCCTGGCTGTGCGCTTTCTCACAAGCATTCCCATATATACACTGCAAAGGGCTTAACATAAAAACACAGGAAAAGAATCACACAACCCCATTACAGATGACTGGCTATATCTCAGACAGTTTGTACAAGTATAAGGCACAGCGATGGGGTCAGACAATACCCCTTACTGGGGTATTCTGGGGAGAAAAAAATGTTTCTTTGAAATTGATGTCAGAAAGATATGCAAATTTGTAAATGTTTTAAAATCTCCACTGTTCCAGTACTTATCAGCTGCTGTATGTCCTGCAGGAAGTGGTGGGTTCTCTCCAGTCTGACACTGTGCTCTCTGCTGCCACCTCTGTCCATGGCAGGAACTGTCCAGAGCAGCAGCAAATCCCCATAGAAAACCTCTCCTGCTCTGGACAGTTCCTGACATGGACAGAGGAGGCAGCAGAGAGCAGTGTGTCAGACTGGAAAGAACACACCACTTCCTGCAGGACATACGGCAGCTGATAAGTAGTAATAGACTGGAGATTTTTAAATAGAAATAAATTACAAATCTATAAAACTTTGTTTTTGGGGGGGGGGGGGGGTTTGCGGAGTAACCCTTTAAGAATGTACTTTAGAATTTTCTGTATTTCCTAGGATACAAAATATGCAAAGCAGCTTTTCGGTACCACCATTCTCTTCAAGTCTGTGTCTAAATCCTTTAAGAAGACTAGGGATTTATTAGGCCAAGCCCCAAACTCAGTCCCCTGCAGATGGCAGTTTTGGGGTTGCTCCTTGGTACAGAGCCGGGTGTTGACTGGCACTTGTCATTGGTGTGGGACCAACAAAGTAATTGCTCTCCTTGAGGAGACAGCTGCTTTGCATATCCTTCTTCATAGAATTCCCAGTGTATTGTAAATGGGCTTTAACCCCTAGGCGAACCTGGACGTACCCGTACGTCCAGGGACGCCTCCACATGTTCAGAGCGGGGCCGCGCTCTGAACCGCCGCGGTCCAAGGTGCTGTTCGTAGCCTGGGACTGCGGCTATTAGTGGGCACGGTCCGATCGCCATGCCCGCTAATACAGTAATCGGATGCAGCTGTCGAAGTGTACTTACTGCACAACCTCCCTGGTGTCTAGTGTCTAGTTATCCAAGTTCAGCAGCCACCACTAATCAAATACCGAACGTTCGGGTTCGGGTGGACTTCAGCATGCTCCAGGTTCGCTCATCTCTAGTTATTATCAATAAAAGTCAGAATCACCCCCCTTTTCCCATGTTATAAATAAAAATAAACAAATAAATAAATAAACAAACATGTTTGGTATCGCCGCGAGCGTAATCTCCCGAACTATTAATTTATCACATTACTGATCTCGCACGGTAAAGCGCAAGCGCATAAAATCCCAAAGTGCAAAATTGCGCATTTTTGGTCGCATCAAATCCAGAAAAATTTTAATAAAAAGCGATCAAAGAGTCGTATATGCGCAATCAAGGTACCGATAGAAAGAACACATCATGGCGCAAAAAATGACACCTGACACAGCCCCATAGACCAACGGATAAAAGCGCTATAAGCCTGGGAATAGAGCGATTTTAAGGAACATATTTTTGTTAACAATGGTTTGAATTTTTTACAATAAAAGTTATACATGTTATATATCATTGTAATCGTAACAACTTGAGGAACATATATAACAAGTCAGTTTTACCCTAGGGCGAATGGTGTAAAAACAAATACCCCCCAAATAAACAAAATGCGTTGTTTTTTTTTCAATTTCACCACACTTTGAATTTTTTCTGGTTTCGCAGTGTACTTTATGCAAAAATTCAGCCTGTCATTGCAAAGTACAATTAGTGGCGCAAAAAATAAGGGGTCATGTGGGTTTCTAGGTGGAAAAATGCAAGTGCTGTGGCCTTTTAAGCAGGAAAAAACGAAAACACAAAAATTTAAATTGGGTCCTCTAAGGGTTAAGAAGCCTTAGAACCTGACTGGGGTGTCCATACATTGTTAAGGTGTGACTGAGGACGACTCACCTTTCACAGAGAGAGAATTTAGTCATGCCAAATGGTGGAGCGCGGTGATACCACTGTGACAACGAATCGGCCGCCATCATGCGTCCATGTTCCAGCGAAGCACAGTGCACCTCGAAGCTTTCTTGGGTGTTGGCACTGACCAGGCATAGACGGCAGTAAAAGCCCATATTCAGTTCCTGGTTCTCATTGATCTCACCACGGGTGAGCCCATGGTTCTGCTCCGCTTTCCAAACTGTAAGCTCCACCTCGCTGTGGGCGTTTGGGCACTGTTCTTTCTCATTCCGGCAAAAAAGCCCACGAGAGCGTTGGTTGCACAAGCGGACGTGGCGCGAGGACGGGAATGGGCGGATAACATTGCATTGCTTCCTGGTGTCATCGATGACGATGTGAGCCAGTAGCGGCATGGGGCGAGGATGGCATTGGCAGAGATTGGTAAGGGTGACCTTGGGTGGGCTCTGGTAAAAGCATTGCTCACAAATGTCCTGGAACTGACCCCCAAAAAGACTCAAAATATCTTCCCAGTTTTTGGGTTCATTGAGGGAAGCGGCCGGCGATAATGGCCGGAGCAGCATGGATCTGAGTTGGGGTCTTTCAAGTCTGTTTGTCCTCTCGAAAGACCAGACGAGAACCTCTTCAGCCGACCAAGCAAATGTGCAGTTCTGGTGGTGCCTGATGCAGCCCTTTCCAGGCTGATAGTGCCAGCACACGGCGTAGCGGGCGGGCAGCGGGTAGGATGGGCGCTGTCTCACTTCATGCCAATCTGTTTCATTGCTGCGACCTTTGTTTTTGGCCAGAAGTAGCTGAGCAGAACAGCTGTGCCCCACAGGACGGTAGATGTAGGAGATCCCCTGCTTCTTCCTGCTACAGGTGGCGCAAGCCAAGAGCAAATCCACCTGTTCTAGAAGCTTCAGCTGACTGGGGGGGCCCAGCCCCGAGAACTGCCCCATCGCTGTCCCTGAAACAATACCAGAGAGTCACCGAAGGTTCTTACCGGATGATGAGGTCACAAGTGGTGCAGGATACCAAGTATCAGCAATCCAACTCAGAAGGGTCAGCGTGTACCCCAAGCGTCACTATCCTGTACCCCAAGTGTCAGCGTGTCACTATCCTGTACCCCAAGTGTCAGCGTGTCATCACCCTGTACCCCAAGTGTCACCATCCTGTACCCCAAGTGTCACCATCCTGTACCCCAAGTGTCACTATCCTGTACCCCAAGTGTGACCATCCTGTACCCCAAGTGTCACTATCCTGTACCCCAAGCGTCACTATCCTGTACCCCAAGTGTCAGCGTGTCACTATCCTGTACCCCAAGTGTCAGCGTGTCACTATCCTGTACCCCAAGTGTCAGCGTGTCATCACCCTGTACCCCAAGTGTCACCATCCTGTACCCCAAGTGTCACCGTCCTGTACCCCAAGTGTCACCATCCTGTACCCCAAGTGTGACCATCCTGTACCCCAAGTGTCACCGTCCTGTACCCCAAGTGTCACCGTCCTGTACCCCAAGTGTCAGCATGTACCCCGTGTCATGATCCTGTACCCCAAGTGTCACCATCCTGTACCCCAAGTGTCACTATCCTGTACCCCAAGTGTCAGCGTGTCACTATCCTGTACCCCAAGTGTCAGCGTGTCATCACCCTGTACCCCAAGTGTCACTATCCTGTACCCCAAGTGTCACCATCCTGTACCCCAAGTGTCACTATCCTGTACCCCAAGTGTCAGTGACATTATCCTGTATCCCAAGTGTCACTATCCTGTTTGTCTCTGTTGTAATTGGATACCGTAAGGTTCTTACCAACAAGATGATGGCGCTCTCTTTTACTCTCTCCCTCTTCACTCAGAGTGCCATTTCTGTCCCAGTCTCTCTCTCTCCTGGTGGTTGCAGTCTCCCTCTCTCTCTCTCTGCTGGTGATGGCAGTCTCTCTCTCTCTCTCCTGGTGATGGCAGTCTCTCTCTCTCTCTGCTGGTGATGGCAGTCTCTCTCTCTCTCTCTCTGCTGGTGATGGCAGTCTCTCTCTCTCTCTGCTGGTGATGGCAGTCTCTCTCTCTCTGCTGGTGATGGCAGTCTCTCTCTCTGCTGGTGATGGCAGTCTCTCTCTCTGCTGGTGATGGCAGTCTCTCTCTCTGCTGGTGATGGCAGTCTCTCTCTCTCTGCTGGTGATGGCAGTCTCTCTCTCTCTGCTGGTGATGGCAGTCTCTCTCTCTCTCTCTGCTGGTGATGGCAGTCTCTCTCTCTCTGCTGGTGATGGCAGTCTCTCTCTGCTGGTGATGGCAGTCTCTCTCTCTCTGCTGGTGATGGCAGTCTCTCTCTCTCTGCTGGTGATGGCAGTCTCTCTCTCTCTGCTGGTGATGGCAGTCTCTCTCTCTCTGCTGGTGATGGCAGTCTCTCTCTCTCTGCTGGTGATGGCAGTCTCTCTCTCTCTCTCTCTCTGCTGGTGGTTGCAGTCTCTCTCTCTCTCTGCTGGTGGTTGCAGTCTCTCTCTCTCTCTGCTGGTGGTTGCAGTCTCTCTCTCTCTCTCTCTGTGTCTCTCTCCTCGGATGTGCTGCTGTCTCATATAAGCTTGTGATGTGTTTTCCTTGTGGTTTCGGTTCCTGGGTGTGACGTGCAGTCTCAGTCTCTCTCTCTCTCTCTCTCTCTCTCTCTTTTCTCTCTCTCTCTCCCTACCGTCTCTCCGGTATTACTGACTCTTTGTAGTTTGGTTTCGTTTCTCCTCGTGCGACGGGTGATAGACTGATGACGTCACCGCAGCCCCGCCCAGGAGAGGGAGCACATACAGTATAGGGCACATACAGGTATAGAGGAGGAGGGAGGGGAGCACATACAGTATAGGGCACATACAGGTATAGAGGAGGAGGGAGGGGAGCACATACAGTATAGGGCACATACAGGTATAGAGGAGGAGGGAGGGGAGCACATACAGTATAGGGCACATACAGGTATAGAGGAGGAGGGAGGGGAGCACATACAGTATAGGGCACATACAGGTATAGAGGAGGAGGGAGGGGAGCACATACAGTATAGGGCACATACAGGTATAGAGGAGGAGGGAGGGGAGCACATACAGTATAGGGCACATACAGGTATAGAGGAGGAGGGAGGGGAGCACATACAGTATAGGGCACATACAGGTATAGAGGAGGAGGGAGGGGAGCACATACAGTATAGGGCACATACAGGTATAGAGGAGGAGGGAGGGGAGCACATACAGTATAGGGCACATACAGGTATAGAGGAGGAGGGAGGGGAGCACATACAGTATAGGGCACATACAGGTATAGAGGAGGAGGGAGGGGAGCACATACAGTATAGGGCACATACAGGTATAGAGGAGGAGGGAGGGGAGCACATACAGTATAGGGCACATACAGGTATAGAGGAGGAGGGAGGGGAGCACATACAGTATAGGGCACATACAGGTATAGAGGAGGAGGGAGGGGAGCACATACAGTATAGGGCACATACAGGTATAGAGGAGGAGGGAGGGGAGCACATACAGTATAGGGCACATACAGGTATAGAGGAGGAGGGAGGGGAGCACATACAGTATAGGGCACATACAGGTATAGAGGAGGAGGGAGGGGAGCACATACAGTATAGGGCACATACAGGTATAGAGGAGGAGGGAGGGGAGCACATACAGTATAGGGCACATACAGGTATAGAGGAGGAGGGAGGGGAGCACATACAGTATAGGGCACATACAGGTATAGAGGAGGAGGGAGGGGAGCACATACAGTATAGGGCACATACAGGTATAGAGGAGGAGGGAGGGGAGCACATACAGTATAGGGGGCACAGGTATAGAGGAGGAGGGAGGGGAGCACATACAGTATAGGGGGCACAGGTATAGAGGAGGGAGGGGAGCACATACAGTATAGGGGGCACAGGTATAGAGGAGGAGGGAGGGGAGCACATACAGTATAGGGCACAGGTATAGAGGAGGAGGGAGGGGAGCACATACAGTATAGGGCACATACAGGTATAGAGGAGGAGGGAGGGGAGCACATACAGTATAGGGGGCACAGGTATAGAGGAGGGAGGGGAGCACATACAGTATGGGGGTACAGGTATAGAGGAAGGAGGGGAGCACATACAGTATAGGGGTCACAGGTATAGGGATGGGAGGGAGGGGAGCACATACAGTATAGGGGGCACATACAGTATAGGGGGCACATACAGTATAGGGGGCACAAGTATAGAGGAGGAGGGAGGGGAGCACATACAGTATAGGGCACAGGTACAGAGAAGGAGGGGGGCACATACAGTATAGGGGGCACATACAGGTATAGAGGAGGGAAGGGAGCACATACAGTGTAGGGGGCACAGGTATAGAGGAGGGAGGGGAGCACATACAGGTATAGGGGCACATACAGTATAGGGCACAGGTATAGAGATGGGAGGGAGGGGAGCACACACAGAATGGGGGGGGGCACAGGTATAGAGGAGGAGGGAGGGGAGCACACCCAGTATAGGGAGCACCGGTATAGAGGAGGGAGGGGAGCACATACAGTATAGGGGGCACAAGTATAGAGGAGGAGGGAGGGGAGCACACAACAGTATAAGGGGCACAGGTATAGAGGAAGAGGGAGGGGAGCACATACAGTATAGGGCACAGGTATAGAGATGGGAGGGGAGCACACAGTATAAGGGGCACACACAGGTATAGAGGAGGGAGGAAGGCACATACAGTATAGGAGGCACAGGTATAGATGGAGGGGAGCACACTCAGTATAGGGTACAGGTATAGAGGAGGGAGGGGAGCACATACAGGTATAGGGGCACATACAGTATAGGGCACAGGTATAGAGATGGGAGGGAGGGGAGCACACACAGTATGGGGGGGGCACAGGTATAGAGGAGGAGGGAGGGGAGCACTGGTATAGAGGAGGGAGGGGAGCACATACAGTATAGGGGGCACAAGTATAGAGGAGGAGGGAGGGGAGCACACAACAGTATAAGGGGCACAGGTATAGAGGAAGAGGGAGGGGAGCACATACAGTATAGGGCACAGGTATAGAGATGGGAGGGGAGCACACACAGTATAGGGGGCACAGGTATAGAGATGGGAGGGGAGCACACAGTATAAGGGGCACACACAGGTATAGAGAAGGGAGGAAGGCACATACAGTATAGGAGGCACAGGTATAGATGGAGGGGAGCACACTCAGTATAGGGTACAGGTATAGAGGAGGGAGGGGAGCACATACAGTATAGGGGGCACAGGTATAGAGATGGGTGGGGAGCACATACAGTATAGGGGGCACAGGTATAGAGATTGGAGGGGAGCACATACAGTATAGGGGGCACAGGTATAAAGGAGGAGGTAGGGGAGCACACACAGTATAGGGGGCACCAGTATAGAGGAGGGAGGGGAGCCCACACTGTATAGGGCACAGGTATAGAGGAGGAGGGAGGGGAGCACATACAGTATAGGGGGCACAGGTATAGATGGAGGGGAGCACACCCAGTATAGGGCACAGGTATAGAGGAGGGAGGGGAGCACACAACAGTATAAGGGGCACAGGTATAGAGGAGGAGAGAGGGGAGCCCACACAGTATAGGGCACAGGTATAGAGGAGGAGGGAGGGGAGCACACACACTATAGGGGGCACAAGTATAGAGGAGGGAGGGGAGCACACACAGTATAGAGGGCACAGGTATATAGGAGGAAGGGGGGGAAGCCAATACAGTATAGGGGGCACAGGTATAGAGGAGGAGGGAGGGGAGCACATACAGTATAGGGCGCACAGGTATAGAGGAGGGAGGGAGGGGAGCACAGGTATAGAGATGGAGGGGAGCACACACACCGTATAGGGGGCACAGGTATAGAGGAGGAGGGAGGGGAGCACATACAGTATAGGGCACAGGTATAGGGATGGAAGGGGAGCACACAGTATAGGAGGCAAGTAGAGATGGGAGGGGAGCACACCCAGTATAGAGGGCACAGGTATAGAGGAGGAGGGAGGGGAGCACACACAGTATAGGGGGCACAGGTATAGAGGAGGAGGGAGGGGAGCACATACAGTATAGGGGGCACAGGTATAGAGGAGGAGGAGGGAGGGGAGCACACACACACAGTATAGGGGGCACAGGTATAGATGAGGGAGGGGAGCACACACAGTATAGGGGACACAGGTATAGATGAGGAGGGAGGGGAGCACACACAGTATAGGGAGCACAGGTATAGAGATGGGAGGGGAGCACACCCAGTACAGGGTATATTATATAATAATTATTTATATAGACAGCACAAGAACACATGGCATGGCTGATGTTTACATGTGTTATACATGTCCTGCCTGCACCGCAGAGTGACTTTATACCAGGAAAAAAAAAAACACAACTAAAGATGATGTAATATAACCCTTCCCTGATGCCGCCTATTTGGGCAATTGTCTTTTGGGTTATGCTTTTACGATGTACACTGTGCAGTATAAAATATGGAATAAAACACAGTCAAATAGTCACATCAACTCTAAAATAGCTCGTCCTGCAAAAAACAAACCCCCTCACTGCTCCATCAAGGGATAGATAAAAAAAAATTATAGGGGCCAGAAGCAAAGCATAACAAAACTATACAGCAATTGAATCATGTGTGTATGTGATCTACAGGAATTCACTGCTAGGTGTGAATCCAGCCTTATGTATTTACTTGGGTCTAGACTCCTTGGTGTGGAGCCACAGTTTTCCCCTAGGGCAATCAATGTCCTTTCCACTTCTTTGAAGCACTAAACAATAATAGTGTAATAGCAGACAAAAGTGAGTGCCCCAAATAATCAATAGCGATCCTAACCTGCTTATAGAGTCCAATAGGGCATGGGGTAGCGAGGAGACACTATGGCTTTATGGGGGAACCATAACTTTGTGTAATATTTAAAGGGGTACTCCAGAAAAAAAAAATCTTTCAAAGTACCTGGTCTCAGAAAGTTATAAAGACTTGTAATTTGCTTCTATTTAAAAATCTCCAGTCTGCCAGTACTTAGCAGCTGCTGTATGTCCTGCAGGAAGTGGTGTATTCGCTCCAGTCTGACACAGTGCTCTCTGCTGCCAGCTCTGTCCATGTCAGGAACCGTCCAGAGCAGGAGCAAATCCCCATAGAAAACCTCTCCTGCTCTGGACATTTCCTGACATGGACAGAGGTGGCAGCAGAGAGCACTGTGTCAGACTAGAAAGATTACACCACTTCCTGCAGGACATTCAGCAGCTGATAAAGTACTGGAAAACTGGAAATATTTAAAGAGAAGTAAATTACAACATCTATATAACTTTTTGACACCAGTTAATTTGAAAGAAAAGGATTTTTTGCCGGAGTTTCCCTTTAATTCTCCCTGTGGTAGCGCTGCAGGGAAACTGAACAGGGTCTCTTTACTCTGCCTGACAGGGGACAACAACCCAAAGTTGATCATTGACACAAGCTAGACTCCTTGTTATTGGCCTCCCTGTTTGGACAGGGCCTTGTGTGCCCAATAATGATGATATAAATGGCAGCACAAAAGAGTTGGCTAATCGCTGGCCCTTTTGATTATTGGTACTAAACACTCACATGGCCTATAATCAGCCAAAGCCTGTGGCTGACCAGGCATGATAGGAGTTGTAGTTCTGCACCAGCTGGAAGGCGGCAGGTTCCCCATCCCTGGTCTATATAATATTATCTGCAGGCACCTGTTACAGCTAATGTATTATAAGCCTATGAGGAGACACCACAGGACAGATATGACTGAAAACAAACATTCTTGTCCCTTGTCGGATTGTGAGGTCAGTGTGAATAAAACATTAAAGACCAAAAGAAGAAATCAGAAGCATTTTAGTGTTTTATTCTTCCTGTGAGAAGTCGCGTGATGCCAGTTATATCGCACTGACACACGAGGCCCCGTACATCCAGACACAAACATTTCAGAAAATGAAATGGTTTTCTAAAAACATCAAATTTTCCCCCCAGTCGATGGCGTCTATCGGTTTCTCCCCTTGTCAGAGCGCATGTCCACCGTCCCACCTTTTACACTGGAGAATTTATCTGCATGTCAATTCATTTGCATCCTGTATTTTTCTCCACAGCTGCGTTTATAATTCTGCAGGCTAAAATCTCCAAACGGAATAGTGAGTGCAGCTGTGGAGTGTAATACTGGATAAGTATTAACAAATATAATTCATTCTATATACACTGAAAGGTGGCTATAGCCTCAGTCCCTTGTCTTGGCGCTGAGCCATTGAGTTAGATGGATGACGATGCCTGTACCTATAGCATCTGAATACCATATTTCAATGGTACAGGTCAGAGCAGGAGTGGGGAACCCTGGCTCTCCAGCTGTTGCAAAACTACAACTCCCATCATGCATGGAGAGCTAAAGCTTTGGCTGTCCAAACATGATGGGAGTAGTAGTTTTGCAACAGCTGGAGGGCCAAGGTTCCCTACTACTCAACTGGATTCAGTTTAGTTTCTCCCTATCCCCAGAGACGTCTTCAGGGAATCAGCACAACTTTTACAAGACTAAATGAGCCGATGGCCTATGCATACTGTAGAACTGCTCGACTCTAGTTGTGACCTGACCGTCTGCCATGTGTTACACCGATAGTTTAGGTCTGTTGTAGATGTCAGCGATGGCCGCTGTGTAGGCAGACATATGAATGCAATTTGTCTGAATTTGTGCATAGAACTTCTCTGTGAACAACTTGTGATCTTGGCCATTAAGGTAGACAGCATTACTGTATATTCAGCAGTGCATATAGGCCGTGGGGGGTCCAACAAATGGTCCACAATCTGTGCTTCTCCAGCCATTGTTCCCATTATGCAGGACGCTGGTCTACGGTTTTTAATGGCCCAGCACTATGGCTGCCTCCTAGGAAGGGGGTGCTGACACCAAGGCCTCTTGCCACCAATCTGATTTGCTAATATAATTGACTGATATTGTTACCTCCATTTAACTCCTGCTGCTTTATTTGTCAGTCGGTAAGATGAGAGAGGTGTACCCAGGGCTGCATCCCCTCCACCCATCACTTTCACTGCCCTCTGCTCCTATAGCTGACAGCCAGGCCTCTCTGGGTGCCGTGCATCCTCAAGCTGCATCTACACCGACCCGCGGCCCATGTACGTTCAGTGACGGATGCTAGAGCTCATTCTTCTTCCACTATTCCGTTACTGGAGGCGTGTGAGAAGCTAGACACTGACCGCACATGCGCATCAATGAGGATGTAGGGGTATGGAGATCCCTGACTGTCAATTAAAGAAGGAACAAGTGGGGAGGGGAGGCCCAGGTTACTTTAGTGACCCTTACGAGCGGAAAATTAAATGGGTATTTCATGGCTACTGTGACGGTGCAGTTAAATCACCAATAGTCTTCTCCCTTACAGCTGTATTACCCGGTCGCCGAGGGCAAGAAGCACATGGCCAGTGGGCTCTGCATCTTGGGAAAAAACTATAACTAAGGAAGGTTATAACCTGAACGCTAAGGGAAAATCTCACCTATCTGCTGGAAATGCCTCATGTCAATTCTGTCCTAAGATCTATATTTAGAGAGCTCTACAGAAGCATCAGAAAGCTGAGGGACTACAAGAACCAGCATGCGCATAAGGTCACAGCTGGAGACACTTTATGCAGGTCCAAAATGCAGAGATGTCAATAGATCCTGTCTAACTTCTCCTGAGAATCGGCTTCATCTGCAGATGAGGTGTGAGATTGGGCATACCTCCTCCCCTCTACTAGCCTCACATAGCGGCAGGATATACATGCTCATTACTTCTGTTTATCGACTGGGGCAGTAAAGAGGAGATGCTCTGTATCGCTCTACATAATTGGCGTCTGACATTAATAACACTGAGTTTTGAGCGGCTCTACTTGCGAAGTATGGCGCAAGTGCGGAGAACAGGACGAACGTGAGTACTTTCAGACTGCCCACAGGAAGAGCTTAACACCAAAACAATGTCATTTGTCCAGTGTCAGAATGATCTGCAGTATAGTTCTGTGCAATGTGCTGCAGAGCCTCCCCCTCAATCCTCTTTGGTTCATCCAGCTTTCTCATCCGTCCTCAGAAACATGGCACCTCTGGGCTAAAACACGTTCAAACAGGGCTCCCCAGTCTATTTCTGGTCCTCGGACAGTGACGTCACTTCTATGGTGGTATGCTCCTCTTCTCCATCCCCTGACTCACAGGGCACGGCTACTATAGTGCTCCCCGCCGGCGCTATCTGGGCCAGGTTCTGTATTGTGGCACCAAGGCCCTGCAGCGTCAGCAACTGGATGGGGCTCACTACTTTGAGAACGGTGTTACTGTCTTGCATGGCTGCAGTGCTCAGGACGGTGAGGTTAGAGGAATCGGGGTGAATCTCCAGCGTGCCTGGAAAATTGCTCCCTGAAGGGGTGAGTATGGTGTAACCCCCCAAAACAGGGGAGGAAGGTGAGCTGGCCTGGGAGCTAGAGTTCTTGCTTATGACAGTGGAGCTGGAGGAGGATGGGATGGAGGCGGAAAGTACTTTACTGAAGGGAAGGCTGGTCAGCTGAGAGATGGACATTCCTTGTGGCAGAGTGATCTGTGTTGGCTGAGAAGAGACCTGGGAGCTGATGGCGGCCGGACCGGATGTGGCTCTGGTTAGTCGTGGTCTCTTGACGGGAGGGGACACACTGACAGGCGTCAGAGTCATCAGGACGTTGTTTAGGTGCTGGGACTTGTGTTTTAGCTCCTTAGCTCTTCGTCGATGCTCGTCACACTGCTGCTCCAGAGCTGCAAAGGGAAGAAGATTTACCGTCAACTGGAAATAACGTCCATTGCATAAGATATGGTACGAGCTATTCACACCCAAGGAAACAATGCACTGTGTCAACAAGAACATTGTGCCTCCACATACACGCGTAATGGACCTGAAGAACCACATACATTAAAGCTGAACCTGATGGTGCAATGGTCTATGAAAGGTACAGCCATAAAACCAACCCCCCCATGGTGCCAATCTAGCGGTAAGAAAAAGGTGTGTTATATATGGCCAAAAATGGTGTATTTAAAGTAGAAGTCCAGGGTCAGATGTTTTTTTTTTTTTTTTCAAAAAAGCCAGAGGGGAGGTGGCCAAACATAACAACATGCACTACATCTCCAGCTCCAGTGCTGGGTTCCACTGTCCCCTGCGCTCCACCAGTGGCTTCCTGGTCGGAGCGGGGACCCAGGTTGTGACATGTCAGCCCCACAGCCACCGTAGTCCCACCTCAGCCACTGACTCATCACAAACCCAGTCCCCGCTAAGATCATAAAGTGGCTGGTGGAGTGGGGGACCCAGCACTGCAGCCAGGGAGACAGGGCATGTTATGTTCAGCCACCTCCTCCCCGACTCTTTTGAAAAAAATGTCCAACCCTGGACTTCCCCTTTAAGTTAATGCCCACCATTTATACACAAAGCAGTGACAATATCTAAGGCATGAAGTATCATAACCAATCACATGACTGGGAGGAGGCATTTCCATGAGTGCTGCAACCTCTTCAATCAAATCATCGGTGGGATTCATGGGAGTCTGACCCCCAACCCAGGATATTTATGACCTATGCTCAGGAAACACCATCAATATAAAAGTCCTGGAAAACCTCTACAAGGATTTAGTTACCCGAAACCTGAAAAAAAACACAACTGTATCCTAGGAACTGTACCTGCTAAGTCCCTCGTGTATTGCTCCCTGGACCGGTCCATTTGGCTCTTGTGACCGGCTAACACTTTCTTGATGAGGTCCAACATCCCAAAATTCTGGACGATGTTGTTGAGCAACATGGCGTCTATTAGAGAGAAGAGACAAGTGATTATCTGAGACAGTCATGGGAGACACGACCTGACTCCTTCTCTTCTCAAGTACAGATTCAACTTCACACCTGCTTTGAAGGGGTAGCTGACCAAAACAATTTTGGTGTGCCCTGCAGGAAGTGGTGTATTCTTTCCAGCCTGACACAGCGCTCTCTGCTGCCACCTCTGTCCATGTCAGGAACTGTCTAGAGCAGGAGAGGTTTTCTATGGGGATTTGCTGCTGCTCTGGACAGTTCCTGACATGGACAGAGGTGGCAGCAGAGATCACCAGCTGATTTGAAATTTTTTTCTTTTTCGAGAACTAACCCTTTAATACAATGGCCCAGTCTGGTTTATAACACACAGCACAGAATATTCCTGCACTTTATCACTGCCACTTGCAATGTCCACTGCATAGTGATGGAATTAATGAATACAGCAGGACATACACTATACATGGTGGCTGCACTGACCTAACATCCATTAACATGGGACAGTAGGATCTGCTGAATGTATATGTTCTTAGTGCCGTAGGGAGGGAGGGTACGATGCTGACATACATCTCTGGTGCTGGAACAAAGCAGCAGTCAGGTAACAAAAATCCAATAGAATAGAAAATGCTGGATAATAAACCTTGTAGCTGGATGGGAGACGTCTGCAGCCGCTGCTTCAGTCCTTTCATGGTCTCCAGCAGCTCCTGGTGAAACTTCTGGATGACGTCCCCCAGCAGCCCTGCATCCCGCAAACCTTGCCAGAACCCCAGGGTCTCATCTGCAGAACAGAAATTGTTCAGTGAGCTCAGCAACTGTGATCATGTTGAAGGGGTACTTCGAAAAAATGGTTTTTCTTTCAAATCAACTGGTGTCAGAAAGCTATACATAGATTTGCAAATTACTCCTATTTAAAAATCTCCAGTCTTCCAGTACTTATCAGATGCTGGATGTCCTGCAGGAAGTGGTGTATTCTTTCCAGTCTCTGCAGTACTCTCTGCTGTCACCTCTGTCCATGTCAGGAACTGTCCAGAACAGGTGTGGGGGGGAGGGGGAGGTGGAGGGGCTTGTGTGTAACAGTGGGGGTTCATGTGCTGTATGTTAGTAATTTACTGACCACGTTTGTATAGGCAATGTAGCCATCAATTGACAGGTCAGGATGTGGTGTGCATGGACTTTTTACTTATTTATTTATATACAGGCACTTGCACTTTAAATAGGTTTGGTACATACAGCATTTTATTTATTCATTTTTTACATTAGTATAGCCTTGTCCTGTACATGCAGTGATATTTATGAAATCTTGATGTTATGACACCCCTCCACCTTGTTTTTAAATGTCTATTGTGTATGTGTTGATTTTATGGGATACTTTGGGAATCATGGATTAAATAAAGTTTTTGGATAATGAATCTAGTGCATTGTGTGTGATATTACAAATTAGGGGTATTTTTTGGTTGATTATGTTATGAGTAACCCTTTGGTGTAGTTTACAAGGACTTAGGAATCTTATTAGTTGGTTTTGTACTGTCCAGAGCAGCAGCAAATCCCCATAGAAAACCTCTCCTGCTCTGGACAGTTCCTGACATGGACAAAGGTGGCAGCAGAGAGCACTGTGTCACTTCCTGCAGGACATACAGCATCTAATAAGTACTGGAAGACTGGAGATGTTTAAATAGAAATAATTTACAAATCTGTATAACTTTCTGACACCAGTTGATTTGAAAGAAAAAAAAAATCCTGGAGTACCCATTTAATGCTAAACTAAAGCTGCTCAAGAACCATACTGTACCCAACTTTACAAGGAACAGATAACTAAGCAACATCTCAGCAGAGTTTTAACATTTGTCTATGTGTCTCCGACTGGTCGCCGTAGTTTAACCCTTTACCATCATAACTGGTTGCCCTTACCTGCCACTGTGCTACCCCACTCTCCTGAATTTTCACAAGTTTCAATTGTGATAGTAGTCGGGGTCCCGTTCACTGTAAAATCTATGTAATAAAAAAAAAAAAAAAATTACTTAATTTAATTAATTTTACCTGGTTAAATACTTGCTTTGGCATAGATGCTGAAGGCAGACCGGACAGTGATTGAACCTTCTCTTAGCAGATACTAAAACCATATTGTATGGCTATATCAGAATAGAAGCCAAATGCCCTCAGGTTGCCCTTTAGTGTGCCAACAGCTGAACCTGCTTTGCCGGGTTTGATGTCACCTTGTGAGCAATGGCAAAGAAGCCAAGTAACTTGCAGCAAATGTTATTTCATGACTTCAATGTTAGAGATTCTTATACCTTCTGTACACAGGACATCTTCTCATGTCAGCTTCTACTGCAACACACTGGGCATCTGCTGCTCTACAGATCATGTACAGCCCCTAATCTAGAAGAGGGCCGCACCTCCTGCAGCAATTCATCATGGCATGGCTGTCTCTGCTGGAATGTCGGCCCACGTGGACAGGATAGTTTCTCAAAGTTCTCGCAGCACATTACATGGAGGTCCTGACATAAGCGGCCCCCTTCTACCTTATCCCAGAGATGTCTAAAGGATTATTATCTTAGGACTGTGAAGACCGGGGAAGAAAGGAAAACGGTTTTCATGCTCATGGAACCGATCCATAACTATACAACCACAGTTCTGCTGACAGTCTCCTTCTGCCATAAAAGAAGCCGCTTCAATGGAGGGATGAACTGCAAAAGTTGGATGAGCCCCATTGTCTAAATATCCATCCACGGGTATAAGAGGAGCCAGGCTGCACCAAGAAAACACCATCTGACCGGCCATGTTTGTCCACAGAGATCTGGATCCATCTGACCGGCCATGTTTCTCCACAGAGATCTGGATCCATCTGACCGGCCATGTTTCTCCACAGAGATTTGGATCCATCTGACCGGCCATGTTTCTCCACAGAGATTTGGATCCATCTGACCAGCCATGTTTCTCCACAGAGATTTGGATCCATCTGACCAGCCATGTTTCTCCATAGAGATCTGGATCCATCTGACTGGCCGTGTTTCTCCACAGAGATCTGGATCCATCTGACAACTATGTTTCTTCATACAGATCTGGATTCATGCTTCTCTGCTGCTCAGTGATTCAATTTTCCCTCTTTCCCCCTGGAGTCTAACCTGTTTCTCTTAGCTGTTTGCTGTTATTGTATACAGACATGTTTGTCAGTCACCAGCTGTAGTTTCCGGGCTCCACTCCTACGCTTCATTGGGATGATTCCTGACATCCTGCTCTGACCCCTTTCAGTTTCTGTCCACAGAGACACCTTTCTCTGTATGTTTTTCCTAGCTTGCACAAATTTCCACAAACCATTACATGAGAAACACCCACTGGTTTACAGTGAAATCCTGGCCTCCTGGCCCTTGCTTGTCTAGCCCTGATGATCGGTTCTCGTTCCAAGTCGCTCATATCGATGGATTTTCCAATCTAATGTGAAATCACACTGACAGTGATCACTGGACTTTGGGGGTAACATAAAGGGGCAATTGTGGAAGGTCAACAGACTCTTATAGGGCTATTTAATGTTCATTTTCTGGCTAGTAAACAACAAAATGATTTTTACAATGAAGCTGCACACTTGTAGCAGTCTATACCCACAGTACTTACTCTCGCTGGATGCAGTTGTGATGGGAATGTATTCTGTAGACACCTGGCTGCACAGCGACACCCGGCTCCCCGTCACATCGATCTTGGTGCTTCGGCAGGTATTGGAGCAGACCTTCGAGTGCTGATAGAAATCTAGCTCTCCAGAATCCATAATTTTTCTAGTGTACAAAGAAGAGGTGATATTGTAGCCATGACAGAAAAATTATTATTTTTCCACACTGCACCGGTCACACGTTACATGAGAATCAATATGGAAACACAGAATGCAAATATTGACCAAAATATCGTGTTTCTAGGCACGTTTGTTTTATTTTATATTTAACATCTTTTCTACTGACAGAGAGGAAGATTGCTGATGGCATTTACAGATACCCTTACCTATGACTATGTGAGTTTATTCCCTACCACCCACTAACCTGAGCATAACGCCATTCATTCGTATCGCCCTCTTCCAGTACTTCAGGGTAATAAGAGAAACAGATCACTGATCTCAGGGAGACCAGCCAAAGATAACACTGCCGTCTGCTAGGTAAAGCACTCAATGCAGTGATATCCTAGGTGCATAGCTCCCAGGGAAACATGAATACGCAAAAGAAGAGCCCGTGGAGCCTCATCTAAGAGTCTCGAAACATAGGACTAGCCAGATATCCCTCCACAAAGAACACAGCCAAGAGGCGGCTCCTGTAGGGAAACCCCCAAAACCATATTAAGTGGCCCTATAAGTCAATGTAATAACAAGGGAAAAAACAAGGCCAGGTATCCATCCACATACAGCTGTTTCAGGGTGTTGCCCATCATCAGTGTGGAGCAGGATTCTGGCTAGGCGGGAGCAATGTTTAGTAGACAAAAAAAGAAGGTGTGCAAATAAGAGGTGATATTGTAGCCATGAGAGATCTCTCTTTTTTTTCACACTGCACCGGTCACATGTTACATGAGAATCAACATGGAAGCACAGAATGCAAATATTGACCAAAATATCATGTTTCTAGGCACGTTTGTTTTATTTTATATTTAACATCTTTTCTACTGACAGAATTTACAGACAGCCTTACCTATGACTATGTGGGTTTAATCCCTACCACCCACTAACCTGAGCATAACGCCATTCATTCGTATTGCCCTCTTCCAGTCCTTCAGGGTGGATTTTCCAGCCAGGTGAACAAACTCCTTCGGTGTTATCAAGTGGTCATTGTACTAATTAAGAGAGAATACAGAACCGTCATAAAAGGAGGAATAATAAGGAGGAGTGATGGTATGTATGAGCTACTGGATCATGTGACTATATAGAACCAAGAATCTTTTTCTTTTCTGACTCACGTTACACTTCTACCTCTATGACAGGATCATACCGATAGTCTATTATAAGATCTGTCCTAGTCACATGGTGCAGGTGCATAGGTCTGTCTCACCTGTACACATTTGACGTTGATCCCCGGACACACAAACTTCCTCCATAGTAGATTGGCCTTGCTCTCTCCACAGGTGATGGGGTAAGCGATCTCAGCCTCCAGAGCCTCCTCTTCCTCATCCCCCATCTTCACTTCTCATCAGAAAGGGGAAAAGGAAATATTGTCTTATGAATTTTCTAAACTATTATAGAATGAGTGAGAGAGAGCGCAAGAAACAGAGAGTGAGTGAGGAAAAGAGAGCAAGAGGGCGAGAAAAAGAAAGCAAGGGGAAGAAGAGAGAGAGAGAGAGCGCAAGGGGAAGGAGAGAGAGAGAGCGCGCAAGGGGAAGAGAGAGAGCGCAAGGGGAATAAGAGAGAGCCATGGGGAGAGAGAAAGAGCAAGGGAGAGAGAGCACACAAGGGGAAGAGAGAGAGCAGAAAAGGGGGAGAGAAAGAGAGAGCACAATGGGGGGGGGAGCAAGAAAGATTGTAAGGAAGAACAAGGGAAGGTGGTGTTGCGAGGGCTTCACATACCTAATACAGCTTCTTTCAGTTCCGTAGATGCACTAAATGCTGCTGCAGCTGCGGCTGCCACATTCTCAGACTCCAGGGCTTCTTCAGACAGGGTCCTGTATAGAGATGGAGGATGAGGAATAACTATAAACATACATGAAGACTCCTGGGGTCGGGGTCTGCAGGATGCGGGTAGGTGATAAAAGTGTCATAAAACAAATCGTGACCCCCGGTCTAGACATCACACAGCAGCTATTGCTCCTTATGCCATGAAGCGGCCCAGTGGTAGATCCCTACCTGAAGACTCCAGGCGCAGAGATATCACTACTCTCAACCCAGGGCAGCCTCAGCTCCTGCCCGTTCCAGACTGGACTGTAATATTAACACAAAGAAATTACTGAGATGTTAGCAGGATCAAGGCCGACATTTTATTTATATCATTCCCCAATGTGGGTTCAGATTTCATATAGACACTGAAGATGATTACCCCACCCCCAAATACTTATTGGCAAATATATTTGGTCCCCATACAATACATCAAAATCAAGAGTACAAGTGCAAACCCATATGACTCCACAGACACTGTATTACATAAAAACATGTAAACAATAAATTCTCTATAAAACTTTCAATAAAATTTACTAATGGAAAAAAAAACTAGATCTGACTATTGATGTCCCTTTAAATTTCCTCTATAACCTATATAGAGAGGTGACTGGCCCGGATGGAGCGAGCGATCAGCCGGCAGCCCCCAGCTGGAAGTGTTTGAAGACGCTCCCATGAGTTCATCTCGGAAGCAGGTCCTGCCTGTTGCCATGACAAAGCCGGGGGAGGCAGATGGGCACCGCCGGGTACAGCCTCGTATCTGTTTCCTCCGTGGAGAGATGGTATATAAGGACACCGCCAAGCAGTGCAAGTCACAAAGGAACGTTAAAAGATTTCTATTATTCTTACAAGTTTTTGACTTATCAGAACACTTGATCCCCAGAACCCCTGTATTAGACATTTGCGGCACGCAGCATTTATAGTAAAATATAAACATCTGAAATTAGTTTATTTTGTGTATACAGCTTCTATGCAGACCAAGTTGTTGCCAAGGTAACAGACTACAAACAAGCTCTGCATAGTCTGATCCTGCAGTCATGTGTTACTTACCACTTCTCCCGCCTCCTATATTTTGTAGGTTATCAACTACAGGGTCAGACTACGCACAGTGTAGTCTGTTACCACGGAGACATATTTTTCACTTATCTATTCTAACCATAGGTGCGCTGCAACAATAAAAATGATTGCAAAATGCTACACAGCCCCCTGCTACATCCGAACCTATAGGGTACTGCTGAGAGACTCCTACCTGTTGGTGGTAACGAGGACAGCTTTCACCTCTTCCACCCCACTCCCGTCCATAATGTGATCCGGTGTGGTCACCACCACCACCTCTTCCACGTGCACGCTGACATCTGGGGTGGCCATGGCTGGAAAGACCCTGACGGAGCTGATGATGGGAGAGAACACACATAATGAATACAGAACGCCTAAACCGCACAATGATACTCCTCCTCCCCCGGCTCCCTCACCTGTGTCAGCAGAATACAGATGAATAGGCCAAGGTCCTGCTGATGGATTCTGTGATCTGCACCTAATGGAGACTTATCCTAACTATATGTCCTAGGTTCCTGTAATGCTAGGTCTACATGCTAAAGGAGTAGTCTGGCTTGATCGGCCGCTTATCCAATTGTCTATTAGGTCATATTGTGATCAGGACTACAAAGAAGAGCAGCTCTTTCCTTGGAGGACCGCCAGCACCCATGCATCACCCACATCCACTGACTGCAGCGGACGCCATGTTAGGCTTCCCATTGCTGCAGGGAAATTACTGGATGGTTGCTCCAACAAAGTCTTAGAAAAGGAACAGCCTGCCAATCTGCACCAGAAAAATCTCCAGTCTTTCAGTACTTATCAGCTGCTGTATGTCCTGAAATGGTGTATTCCTTCCAGTCTGGAGAGCAGGAAAGGATTTCTATGGAGATTTTCTGCTGCTCTGGACAGTTCCTGACATAGACAGTGGTGGCAGCAGAGAATACACCACTTCCTGCAGGACATACAGCAGCTGGTAAGTATATATATATATATATATATATATATATATATATATATATATATATATATATATATATAATATATTTTATGAACAACCCCTTTAATGATTTCAGACTGAAAGGGTCCCATAGATTTAGGCTACATTCACACACCTGTAGTGCAGCCTGCGGCCCGCACTGCCAATGTGCATCTGTAGTGCTCACACTTCATTACCTTTGCAATCTGGGCTGCAAAATGCGGTCCACATTACAGCATGTTCTTTTTTTTTTTTTTTTTTCCCCAGAGCGGATCGCGGTCCCATACACAAGTATGGACGTGTGAACGGGGCTATTGAATACCATTAGTCCTATGTTCTGACCGCAATTGCAGACAGAACAACTGATATATGAATGTCGCCTTAGAGGCAGAACGTCCCTACTTGGCAGTGTTTCTGCCATCCTAGTGGGGACCAGATGGAACTAATCCCCCCGGCATTGTGCCCCCACCCCTGCCCGAAACGGCACAGCTCACACGCCACCCTTGTGATGATACCAGATCATGTTTCTCACTTTACAGGCAGAGAATATGTCGCTGGGATGATAATTGTCTTTCTCTGATTTCCAGGAAGAGCAACAGAGGGAGGAGAGGAGGACTTGTGTGGGATCAGGTGACAGGAAAAGCTTATATAGCTGCCAGGATCACCAGCCCCACAACTACAAGTCCCAGGAGGGAAAAGAGGAAACAATCAGGATACTAAAACAAGAATGTGGCCCCTCCGCCTGCTGCAAAACTACAACTCCCATCATGCCTGGACAGCCAGAGCTTCAGCTTAGAGCCCTGCAGTTCCTGATACAAACAGTGGTGGCAGCAGAGGGCGCCCGCTCGCCCCTCACTGCTGCAGCTCTATGGACCTATAGATAATAAGTATATACTATACGTTATGTTACCAGTAATATTACATTATTACAGCAGTGTAGTGCGCCAATTATTTTTCTCCTCCGAAGTATCCCTTTAACAGGCAGTAATGAGGGTACTACAAGTCCCAGCAAACACTGAGGGGATGACAAGACTCTGCAGGGAACAGTAATGGAAATACAAGTCCCAGAAAACAGTGGAGGAACTACAAGTCCCAGCAGGAGTCACTGAGGGGATGACAAGACTCTGCAGAGAACAGGCACCAGGGAGGGACCACAAGTCCCAGCAGGAATGGCTGAGGGACTCCACCAAGTCCCAGCAGAGAACAATAGAGGGGCTGTAATCATAGGACTACAAGTCTCAGCAAGCAACAATGAGGGGGCTTTAGGTTAGTTAGTAAGGGGACTACAAGTCCCAGCAGGCACCAGGGGGGGACCACAAGTCCCAGCAGGCATACTGCGCGTTGGCCGCCATTGAAGTCTAGGGCGTGCCTCAGTTGGGGGAGGAGCAGAATTTCGGGGTACACTTCACAGAACCCCCAATATTTAAGGGGGGGGGGGTGACCGGTTGCCATGGTGACGGCCCAGGCCCCGCTCCCGGGCGCTGTGCGGAGGTGACGCTTATAACGCGGCCTCGCACGCAGCCTCCTCCTCCCCCCGGCGCCGCCGTGAGCACGGCCCGCCGTCACGTCCTGACGCTCTGCAGGGACCCGGTGCGTGATGAGGGGGAGGGGTGACGACTCCCCAGGCCGTGGGCGGCACTCACCTGCTTTCCGAAGCTCCCGGGCCTCCGTGCCGCCTGCTGCCCCGGGGTTTCCGCCGGTTATTGGGCGGTTTCGGGGACGCGGGCGGGGGTGAAGTGAGCAGGCCGCGCTCGTTCACGTCTCCGGGGAGAAAAGGAGGGGGCCATGCGCGCTCATGTGACGGCTTCAAATATGGCCACCGTGGACGCCACTGCGCATGCGGGAACTATTAGGTCCTCGGACGTTAGATGGCGCTGGTCTGCTTCTCTATAATCAGCAATATACCATCGTGGACACTAGATGGCGCTGTGTTCCCTCTTGCATCTGCTATTATCGTAGTGACTGCGGTATTATGGGCTGTTCATATTCTTCCTATGGCGTCTATAGACGGGGGTCTATATCCAAGTGGGGGAGCACACAGGAGGTCTATATCCAAGTGGGGGAGTACACAGGAGGTCTATATCCAAGTGGGGGAGTACACAGGAGGTCTATATCCAAGTGGGGGAGCACAAAGGGGGGCTAAATACCCCTGAGGGAGCACACAGGGGGCCTATATCCAAGTGGGGGAGCACACAGGGGGTATATACAACTGGGGGCAGCACACTGGAGGTCTATATACTTGTGGGGGAGCACACAGGGGGTCTATATATAACTGGGGGAACACACAGGGGTCTATATACTACTGGGGGAACACACAGGGGTTTATATACTACTGGGGGAAGCAAACAAGGAGTATATACTACTGGGGACAGGACACAAGGGGTATATACTATTGGGGGCAGCACACAAGGAGCATATATTACTGGCGGTAGCGCACAAGGGGTATATACTACTGGGGGCAACACACAGCGGTCTATTGTTTTGGAACGCGTGTCGAGGGGGGGGGCCCAGACATAACTTCGCTTGGGGCCCCAGAAATGCCAAGACCGCCCCTGATTGCACGAAGCGATTATCGGCCATTACAGCCGATAAGCCGACATCGTGCATGTTGGCTGACCGTTGTCTTGCAACTGGCTGAAACGGCAACGATCAGCCTGCCAACGATCTGCGGCCGTCGCCGTGTGCAACAGGAGCGGCAGCAGCAGGAGACAGCTTCTGTCTCTTATGGGCTGCACGATCGCCAGGGCATTTTCCCCTCCCCCCCCCCCCCCGGCTCTTACCCGCTCCCCTCTCCGCTTGCTGTTGGCATGTGTAATAGCGCCGGCAGTGGGCGGGGGAACATGGTGCAAGTGAGCGCTCTCTTTCTCTCCACGTCACCCCATATAATAGGGGCTTTAGTTGCTCCTATCAGATTCCACCTTTCATTTTTTCAAAGAGTCTGTGAGGAAAGAAAAGTGGAATCTGATTGGTTGCTAGGGGCAACTGAGACAATTCTACTTTACACCAGTTTGATAAATCTCCCCCCAAAGTGCCTCTTTGGGAGCAAAAATGAATATAAGGCACTGTCTTATTACTGCTCTGCACAGTTCCTGACGTGGACAGAGGTGGCAGCAGAGAGCACTGTGTCAGACTGGAAAGAATACACCACTTCCTGTATGGCATACAGCAGCTGATAAGTACTGGAAGACTGGAGATTTTTAAATAGAAAAAAATTACAAATCTGTGTCACTTTCTGACTCCAGTTGATCTGAAAGAAAACCTCTTTAGGAGATCAGCAACAAATTTACTGCGGTAGCTGCGAGAAGTGGGCCGGAGCGGAGAGAACACCAGGAGGGTAGAGAGGTAATGTATAAAGCAAGGACTGCACAGACATCGCTACCATTATGTATATGAAAAAGGTGAGTATGGTCAGCAGTCAGCCAGTGTAGATATGCTTCTAATGCTGCGCTTACACGGAACGATTATCGTGCGAATTCGAACGATAATCGTATGTGTAAACGCAGCGAACGATCAAGCAACAGCCAGAAATCGTTTATTTTGATCTTTAAACATGTTCTGAAATCGTCGTTGGTCGTTCACAAAAAAAAAAAAAATTGCAGATCGTTCTGTGTAAACAGTCGTTCACCGATTTAACCTATGTGCGGGATAGGCTTAAGAGATCGCAAAACGATTTTTCCGTGCAATATATCGTTCTGTCTAAACGGTCGTTATAAAAAAAACCGACCGTTTATAACGATCGTTATAAAAAAACGTTACTTCGAAAACGTTAATCGTGCGATCGGGCGAATTATCACTTTGTGTAAACGCAGCATAAGTCTGATTTGGCTGGGTGAAGCCCCCGGTCTCTGGGGTGAACACACAGAAGAAAGAAAAAATTCAAATCAGCTTTACTTAGAATCTTTAAAATTACTGTTATTTTAAAGGGAACCTGTCCTTAGATGAGTCCAACGCTCATAGAGAATGACGGAGCGTTGGACTCACCAGTCATTCTCATTTCAGGAGCGCGCGCTCCGGGCTTTGGGTGCTGATATCTCCGTCACCCGACTGAATCAGGAAGCGGAACCCGGCGGGATCAGGTACGTATAAGGTGCTTTAGCGGGGGGTCGGGAGCCTGTCACCCCGGCACGGGGGTTACAGGTCCTCTTTAATGATTCAAAATAAAGCTGATTGAATTTTATGAGCTGAAGGAATCAATTTCTTTCAATAATATACGTATACATATATATATATATATATATATATATATATATATACACAGCACTTGCTGCATAGTTGAGCCGTGTAAAAGCCTCAGTAAGTGATCGCTGATCTAGCAGATCTGTAGTGATCAGGCCGTCTAATATGGCCCTAAGGGTTCTTTGAGATGTAGCCGTTTCTCAGCTGTCGGGGGCCGCAAACCAGCGATTTTTAGTAATCATGTCATGTAATATTATGGGCAAAGTATAAGTGGGTTAATTAACTCTGAGATATAGAGACCTGGCTGTATACTGTTATATGTCCATTGGAACTATTGTGTATAAACTAAGGGTCCTTTTTCACGTGCCGATGGGGGCCCGATCAACGATGTAAATGAGCGCCAATCTGCTAGATCGTCGCTCGTTTACTGGGCCTATTCCATGGCGCGATGATTGTTGAGCGACATCGTTACCCATGTCCTTGCAGCCGTTGCAGCATACATTACCTGGCAGGGCTTCTCTTCCGCTCCATCTTCCTCCCCAGGTCCCACAGTGCAGCATCAACTCCGGCGCAGCCTGACTGAGCTGTCAGACCACTCAGCCAATCACTGGCCGCGGCAGTCCTGGCCAGTGTGCCGCGGGACCCGGGGAGGAAGACGGAGCGGAGGAGAAGTCCTGCCAGGTAATGTATGCTGCTACTTCTCAAATCGGCGCCCACCCGCCGCGCACCGCTAGTCCACCGTAGCGATGCGCGGTGGGGGACCAATGATTTTAGGTCTGGCTCTAAATAAACGGTCAGCCGATGACACGATCATCGGCTGATCGTTTTCTCTATTCCACTGAGCGATAATCGGCCGATTATCGCTCCTAAGGATCACAGGCGGCAGTGTATACTTACCATCCACATGTTTGTGATCCAGCATCCAGGTCTCCCGCCTCTGTCTTAAGGTCCCGCCCCCTCTGGCTGTCAGTCATTCTGGAGGAGGTGGAGCCTGAAGTTATAGTTGGAGGCTGGAGGACTGAAGAAACGTGCTGGATCAGTAGTGGACATGGAGTGGAAATTTAGCAGTAAGACCGATCCTGCTGTTAGATCTGCTGTCAGTATAACAACTTGGTGACCTTCCTTTTCTATGAGCAGTGAGCTGGAGAAAGCTGGGGCCATATTCCTGCAGGTAAATCTCCCGACTAGATTGCTAATCTTTAGCAATAGATTTTAAAGCCCACCAAAAAGGTTTGATCAGCTGAGGATCAGGAGTTTTCCCCGCCCTCAGCTGATCGCTGTCACTTTTACACAGACCGATAATAGGCCGAAGGAGAATTTTCTAGCAACGCCCCTGGCTGATAATCAGCTCATGTATGGGTCCATTTACACAGAAAGATTATCTGCCAAAGATTTGAAGCCAAAGCCAAAATTAAACTGAACAGAGATCAGGTCATAAAGGAAAGCCTGAGATTTCTCCTCTTTTCAAATCCATTCCTGGCTTTGGCTTCAAATTTTTGGCATCTAATCTGTCAGATAATCTTTCTGTGTTAATGGACCCTAAAGGACCTTAACTCTTTAAGGGAAGAGGAACAGCAGTTCTTTATATGATCACTGCACCAACCTTATGGGATCAGAACTCCATTTTGTTAACCCTTTAACGACCCTTGGTGCTGTAACTGTAAGACCACACAGTTCTCTCTATGATCATAGAGATGAGTGCAAGAAGGCGATAGAGAGGACTGTACAGCTGTAACTGTATGGCCACACAGTTCTCTCTATAGTCACAGAAATGACTGCAGTGAGGGGATAGAGGGGACTGTGCAGCTGTAACTGACTATATAGTTCTCCCTATGATCATAGAGATGAGTGTAAGAAGGCGATAGAGAGGACTGTACAGCTGTAACTATGGCCACACAGTTCTCTCTATGATCATAGAGATGAGTGCAGGGAGGGGATAGAGAGGACTGTGCAGCTGTAACTGACTATATAGTTCTCCCTATGATCATAGAGATGAGTGTAAGAAGGCGATAGAGAGGACTGTACAGCTGTAACTATGGCCACACAGTTCTCTCTATGATCATAGAGATGAGTGCAGGGAGGGGATAGAGAGGACTGTGCAGCTGTAACTGACTATATAGTTCTCCCTATGATCATAGAGATGAGTGTAAGAAGGCGATAGAGAGGACTGTACAGCTGTAACTATGGCCACACAGTTCTCTCTATGATCATAGAGATGAGTGCAGGGAGGGGATAGAGAGGACTGTGCAGCTGTAACTGACTATATAGTTCACCCTATGATCATAGAGATGAGTCTAGGAAAGGGATAGAGGATAGGGATTCATTTTCCAAAGAGTCAGTGAGGAATGAAAGGCGGAATCTGATTGGTTGCTAGGGGCGACTGAGCCAGTCTCACTTTACACCATGTTTGATAAATCTCCTGAGAATGTTTTCCCAATTCTATGGCCCATACTGGTTCCACCTTACGCCATTCCATATCCTGGGCTTTATATAGTTAATATTACAGGACCTGAGCCCGGCTGTAAGCTAGCCCTGATCTCCTAGATCGCCCTTGTTTATAGGGCCTATTACTTTGCTTGTTGATTATTTATTGACAGGTCAGAGATGAGCGATCAGCTGATGAGGGAATGTTTGCTTGTTCATCAGCTGATCGCCGGTCATGTCTGTGGAGCGGTATCTGACAGATTTGACAATTATCGGCCCATGTAATACTTGGAGACTTTAAGGCAGGAGTGTGGGCCAGTCACACTACCAACACAGAGAGGGATGCCCGGCATCACACCCAAAACTGTCCAGCCTGGCCCAAAGTGCGTCTGGGTGTAAAAGCTGGCATCAATGCGGGCAGGGGATGTAGATACTGTGGGCCGCAAGTTTATACTGTGTCCAGGGGTTTGTCCTCTCTCTGCCTGGATGTCAGGACATGCCGAGCGGGATACATAGGTGTCATCCCGGGATGGTGGACATTACCCCAAAATCAGGAATGTCCTGCTGAATCTGGAACGGTTGGAAGGTTTATTGTATTAGTGTTAAAGGGGTACTCCAGGCGGGGGTTATTTTTAAGGTATGGCTGGGGAAGGGGTGGAAATAGAGGCTGCTGGTCACTTACCTCCCTGGTTCCAGCGTCGGGTGCCGTCGCTGGAACCGGGGAGATAAGTGACCGGCGGCCTCTATTTCCACCCCTTCCCCAGCCATACCCTAAAAATAACCCCCGCCTGGAGTTCCCCTTTAAAGCGAATGTACCATCAGTACTATCACTGTAAGTGTTTCACATGGATGGAACTGCGCCAGCAAGGGGCACCAGCCTGGGCTGAAGCACTGAAGGCCTGCCCCCAGTGGGAGGAAACCCCTGCCCCTCTATGACGTGGCTCCATTAGAATCAATGAAACTGCATCATAGAGGGGTGGGGGTTCCTCTCTCTGGGGGGCGGGCCAGGCCGCCACCGATGCTTCACCCCCGGCCGGTGCCCAGGAGTAGAACGGCGCTACACCGTTCTATCCGTATGAAACACTTACAGCGATAGTACTGATGGTACCTTCACTTTAAACACCTGTACAGATGGGACTGAATGAACTCACTGGTGAAGAGGCCATGGAGGAGAGTTATAGGAAGGTTTTCTTGTTGCCCACAGCAGCCAATCACAAATCAGCTTTCATATCCCACATTGCTCTGGTAAAGTGAAAGCTGAGCTGTGATTGGTTGCTGTGGGTAAGACAGCATTGTATATATAATATATAGTTATATGGGCTGAAGAGGCTGTGGTAGCACTGGACATCCCACTCATATCAGAGGGCAGCGGTGCTGTATACATGGCTGGGGGGCTGGTACAGGGTTTACATTGAGGATCTACAGGTCTGATTATACCTGGACCCAATGCTTATTGCATCTCTTGTGACACAGACAGGACGAGCGGCTGTTATGAATGATGAACTAATAGTGTATCTGAACATGCTGGGATTTGTAGTTCCACGTCAGATAAGTTCAGTTTCTGCAGGATTTGTAGGCATCTTTGCTGTTAGTAAACTATTTTCATTGGAATCCATAGTTTTTGAGCCTTCTCATCTTTTATCCCCAGTTCCCGGGTTACGATGCTGTAAAGCAGTCTGCTGACCCAGCGGTGACATTGCTGCAATGCTAATCTATGTCCTTTGTCCCTGTATGTACATAACCCACGACTACCTCACAGGGATGTAGCTTTATATGTCCTGTGGCATTTGTCAGCGACTCTGTACCCCCAATCTGCCCCCCCCCCAAAAAAAAAACACCCCGCCTGTACCTTCAGATAGATGCTTTTAATCCAAGGGGTACGTTCGGCAGGTGATGCAGTTATTGTCCTAAAAACAACTTTTAAACTTGCAGTTCTGTATCAAATTGGCGTGGCCTAGGCTTGCACCGCTCCTCCACCCCGCTATCTTCACTATTAGCAATGTCTCTAGGCAGCATTTCTCCTATTCATCACCTGTGTGGACACTGCACATGTGCTGCATCGTTGGGGCACCTGTGCAGTGTTCAGACAGTTGATGAATAGTAGAAATGCTGCCCAGGGGTGTTCCTAATTGTAAAGAGGGCGGGGAGGAGGGACGGAGAGGCGGTGCAAGCCTAGGGCACAGACAGACTGTAGGCCATGACAATTTGACACAGGGCTGAAAGTTTAAAAGTTGTACAATCGCTTTGGGGGGGGGGGGGGGCAGATTGTGGGTACAGTGTCGCCTTAAAAGGTTTATGAATCACGAATTTAACTTGTATGTAATACCCTAATAAGTCCATTAGGTGGTGCCAGAGCTCTAATCACGGTACTACTGGAACACATGACGTCCACCTTAGCACATTACATTTGGGGCCCTCAGTTCTGCCCCTCCCCAGGACCTTGAGGGCCACACTGAGCAAACCCCTACAATAGCCAAAGCAAGTCTAAAGTCGGGAGCAGTAAAGCATAGACCACCCCAGCTGGACAGAAAGCCTGACCTCCGCCCATAGATCTAAGAAAAGGTGAATGCTCATTCATTATGGGGACGATTGCCTCCTTATTCTCAGGATCAGTGGGGGATCCTAGCGGTTGGACCCCCAGCGGTTGGCCTAGCGGTTGGCCCCCAATCCTATAACAGGCTAAGTTGGGAATAACCCTTCACACTCTCTTCTGTGTCCCTTCCAGCTCATTTCAGCATCAAGTAGATGTGGGATTACTGAACAGTGTCTTCCTTATCAATGTGTGTACAAGGCCATGGGGTCACTGACACTGTTCTAGGGGCACTCTGGCTGGCATTTTAATAGAGAAACCATCTTAGGTATAGGTGACCTCTGGCATGTTATGGAAGCCCTGTGGTTGACACTATTGAATGAGACACACTCACACAGTTAAAGGGGAACTCTGGCAGGATTTTTTTCCCTCAAAGGATTTGGTGTCAGAAAGTTATACGGGTTTGTAAATTACTTCTAATTAAAAATCTCCAGTCTTCTAGTACTTATCAGCTGCTGTATGTCCTGCATTCTTTCCAGTCTGACACAGTGCTTTCTGCTGCCACCTCTGTCCATGTCAGGAACTGTCCAGAGCAGGAGAGGTTTTCTATGGGGGTTTGCTTCTGCTCTGGACAGTTCCTGACATGGACAGAGGTGGCAGCAGAGAGCACTGTATCAGACTGGAGAGAATGCACCACTTCCTGCAGGACATACAGCAGCTGATAAGGACAGGAAAACTTGAGATTTTCGAATAGAAGTAACTTATAAATCTATATAACTTTCTGACACCAGTTGATTTGATAAAATCATTTTTCACCGGTGTACCCCTTTAATGCTCCCATACCCTCACTTACCCCTCGAATTTGATGACATCCCAGTCTCTAAGGCACTGATTCCTGGGATCACTTATAGCGAGTCCCCTCTCTCTTTATACCACACAATGAACCAGACTTCAAATGGTCGAACAATTGTAATTTATATGGTTTAAAAATAAAATATGCAGGGGGGCGTAATTCTCCGGAAGAATCTGCAGACGTGCGAACCGTATGACATATGAACCTCATTACTCCGGTGCGACCGGGTCATGGCGGTGACAGATCAGGGGATATGGGGAGAGACTGGGGGGGAGGGGGGATGTGAGATGACGTGACAGATGACATGTACATAAAATAGTTTTGTTTGCTGTTCAGGAGCTGGCATGGAAGTCTGCGGCGGCGGCTTCTATCCAGACATCTCCTCCTCCCGCTGCTCCTTGTTCCTGCGGACCTCTGCTGCATGGAGCTCCTGCACATAGAAGATAGATTATCGTACAATGCTGGTAGGAGGCACTGCTGCATTGCATTGTGGGTATTGTAACCTTATCTACAGAAGACTACTCTATATACTGTAAATACAGATCTACTCAGATACTGAATTCTGAGTGCAGCTCTGAAGGTGACCATTGTGAAAATAAAATATATAAGTAGTGTTAAAAAGCATAATAAAAAATCAACACCAGGACACAAGGCCACCCCATACCTTCTCACGGAGACGCTCCCTGAGAGCCGCCAAGTGGGCGTCACGTATCTCCTTGCTCAGCTCCATCTTGTAGTTGAGTTTTTCCTCAGCCATTCGGCTAAAGTTGTTATTGTCTTCTAGTGCCCTGTGCAGAACGTCCCTCTCGTGTTCCCTCTTTTCTGCAAGTTGTCGCAGCACCTGAGCTTCCTGGGTCTGAAATGGTAAAGACATAAGGTAGGATACCCAGATTACACCAGCATGGCAGCTGTGCACACACATATATATATATATATATATATATATATATATATATATATATATATACACAGGATCTACCCAGGTTATACCAGCTGTACATATATATTATATACAGGAGATCCCCAGGTTATACTAGCTTTACATATATCATATAAAGTATATACCCAGGTTATACCAGCTGTACATATATAATTATATACAGTATATACCCAGGTTATACCAGCTGTAGATATATAATTATATACAGAAGATCCCCAGGTTATACCAGCTGTACATATATAATTATATACAGGAGATACCCAGGTTTTACCCGCTGTACACATATAATTATATACAGTATATACCCAGGTTATACCAGCTGTACATATATAATTATATGCAGTATATACCCAGGTTATACCAGCTGTACATATATAATTATATACAGTATATACCCAGGTTATACCAGCTGTAGATATATAATTATATACAGAAGATCCCCAGGTTATACCAGCTGTACATATATAATTATATACAGGAGATACCCAGGTTTTACCCGCTGTACACATATAATTATATACAGTATATACCCAGGTTATACCAGCTGTACATATATAATTATATGCAGTATATACCCAGGTTATACCAGCTGTACATATATAATTATATACAGTATATACCCAGGTTATACCAGCTGTACATATATAATTATATACAGTATATACCCAGGTTATACCAGCTGTACATATATAATTATATACAGTATATACCCAGGTTATACCAGCTGTAGATATATAATTATATACAGAAGATCCCCAGGTTATACCAGCTGTACATATATAATTATATAGAGGAGATCTCCATGTTATACCAGCTGTACACATATAATTATATATAGTATATACCCAGGTTATACCAGCTGTACATATATAATTATATGCAGTATATACCCAGGTTATACCCGCTGTACACATATAATTATATACAGTATATACCCAGGTTATACCAGCTGTACATATATAATTATATGCAGTATATACCCGGCTTATACCAGCTGTACACATATAATTATATACAGTATATACCCAGGTTATACCAGCTGTACATATATAATTATATGCAGTATATACCCAGGTTATACCAGCTGTACATATATAATTATATACAGTATATACCCAGGTTATACCAGCTGTACATATATAATTATATACAGTATATACCCAGGTTATACCAGCTGTACATATATAATTATATACAGTATATACCCAGGTTATACCGGCTGTACATATATAATTATATACAGGAGATACCCAGGTTATACCAGCATACTTAGTATCACACAGGCCAACCAGAGGATCCTCTGGTGGAACTGACGGCTGCAGAGCCCTCCAAGGAATCATTTATCTGTTGGAATGAACAATGGCAGAGGACCTCCAGCCAGCAACTGTGTAACACGCTGCCGCACCGTAAGAAAGAAGAACATTCTGGGAGAGGAACAGCAGTAGAGCTGTGTAACAGGTGTGTTTTTATTTTAAAGGGGATCATATAGGGACTCCAAAGAGGGGCTTAAATCTACATGGGGTTGCAGAGAGAAGCCTAATACTATATAGGGGCTATCTACTCTATGGATGCTGCACAGAGGAGGTTATCTGATTTATAGGAGCTGCTCAGAGAAGCCCTAATATTATATAGAGGCACAGAGGGGGCCTAAAACTATATGGGGGTTGCCCAGAGGAGGCCTACTACTTTTTGATGGCTGGACAGAAGGGGGATTATTCTATACCAGGGCTGCACAGAGGTTGGCCTAATACTATGTGAAAACACAGAGGGGTTCTAATACTATATATGGCACAGAGGGGGCATAACACTATGGGTGCACTGAAGTGACTAATATATGGGTCCACAGAGGGGGCCGAGTACTATATGGAGGCCTAATACTTAATGGGGCCACAAAGGGGCCTAACTACAGGCAGGGAAACATAATACTATATAAGTGCACAGAAGGCACCTAATACTCTATGTGCGATCGGTAGTGGGCCCAACTACTATTTGATGGGGCAACTATAAGATGGGGCATTTGAGATGAGGACAGGGCTAGTGTGACGAGCCTAAAATGCTGTGTGACTAGATGGCCTGGACTGGATGGAGAAGAAAAGGAAAAATGAATGACTAGATTATATATTGGTATTGGTTGGTATTAGTCAGTATCGGGGCGTATTATTTCTCCATTGCATGTTGGTGTTATTGGTCTTATTTGTCATAACATTACCTCTCCACTGAGCATGCGCGCACCGTCATGGTATTACTTAGTATGGGCTACCGTGTGCACATGCACAAGAGTACATTATGCCCTAATGTGACGCCATTACGTCAGCACGCCCCAATGTGGCGTTACCGCGTCACTACACGGACCTGCTTATGGATACACAACCCTGCTGTCGTCGGTGCATGCACGATATAGCGATTCGCTCCGTCGTGACATCATCACGTCATGGGACAAGATGCGGATTCAATCAGGCCACACAAATAGATGCTAGAGGCAGCCCACTCAATGGATGCTTATCGCTGTCTCCGCCGCACCAGCCACCTGACTGTGCTCCTCCTCTACCTGCATCTTAGTAAATTTAAAGTGTCACTGTCGTTTTTTTTAGTAGTCCAGGCAATTTTAAGAAACTTTGTAATTGGGTATAATTGGCAAATATGCCATTATCTGCATTCAGAAAGGCTTTCCCCAGGTCCCCCCACCCCTCCCTCCTCTCATTCACTGCTCATTATCAGGAAATTGTGTCTTGTTGCATCAGACATGCCCCTGTCTGTTTTATGCAGAGGGGAGGAGGAAGGAGGGAGATTAGTCGGCAGCAGAGAACAAAGTATTAAACAGCGGGAGCTGTGTGAAAGCCAGTATTCAGAGGTCAGAGAGGTCAGTGCTGACTTAAGAGGCGATAGCCCAGTGATGTAGCTGTAAATTAACTTTGTTGTCCTTTTTTGGTGCCTCACCTCCCCCTACCCACCCCTCTCTATAGAGAACAATGAAGACGTAGGGAAAAGGTTCAAGCTGCTTTCTCATGATAAAAATGCATTTGTCTGCTAATAACCCTAATTACAAAGTTTCTAATCACCTGTACTATTCATTTCTGCAAAAAAAAAATTAAAATGAAATGACAGGTACACTTTAACGTTCATTTCCCTCATTATATTCATTATCTATCATGTACTTTTTGTGTACAACTGTATCATTTGTTATTAGGCTCTTAACTTACTTACAAACCTGCGCCAATACCTCTGATATCTTCAGAAGAGACATGCGTTGTACAAACCGTATACATCTTCCATTCAGGTACTGTCATCTACTACACCTCTTCATCATTATATAATGTTATGTGGGCCTAAAACCAACCGTACTAGGGACAGATTCATTATATCGTCATCATATTTTGTTTCTAGGCCAGTTTACTATCATCCCCTACTAACAACATTCTCCGATCTGTGGACGTTCATGCGTCTCTATAATGGCTTCTGGCACTCAGAAGAGGTAAATCCTACAGCTTTCATATCTTGTAGCATTCTGGACTTACATTTGCCCCCATAGTATTGCATGACACTTTGTTGCACTTTTACCAGACTTCTCTTAAACACCTGATATGGCTGACAATCCACAAAGCATCCCTGATGAACCTAGCTATCCTTACCTCACGGGGGAAACACGTAGGAGTAGTGGAGTATCCATATCTTTCCGAAAAGGCATTAAAGCCGAAAACCTTCTGTCCATTCAAGAGAGTACATACCACATATAGCTATATTTTATGTTGCTATCATCTCCAAGCAGGAACTACTATACTTTAATATCTATCCTACATAAGTGACTGAGCAACCAGACTTTTTCTGACTGTCTCCCTCACTTAGAGTAGGGTCAGTCCTGCTTGGCACAGGGGACGCACTAACCTAGCGGCTCATAGAGTTAGGTAGGGTGTAATAGACTTTTTCATCTTGGACAAACACCCTCCCTCGTCTATCGTTATAGTTCTGTAGATATGCTACTTTTTCTCACTGTATATTATTTGTTTATATTTATTTGTTATTTATATTTATATTTATATGTATTTATTTGTAAATATCCTTTTTGACACTTGAATCTATAGTGTTAGTCTACCACTTATTGTTATTACTGTATGCTTCAAATTGTTATTGGTCTTAGTATACTGGTTTTGTATCATACTAATCGGTAGTGGTCATAGTTTGGGGGCCCTTGTATACTGGGTGGTCAATAACAGTACGGCGGGAATAGTAACACCCATGGTGTGGGGGTATTATTTCGCCCTTGTATACCAGTAATATTGGTCTCTGCTTACTGGTGGATTAGTAACAGTATGGTGGTAATGATGTGGGGGTATTATTTGGCCCTTGTATACTGGTTGATCGGGAACAGTATGGCAGTAATATGGTGATAATATTTCTCTTTGTGTGCTGGCATTATTGGTCTCTGTATACTGGTTGATCACGAACAGTATGGTGGCATGGTGCGGTTGTATTATTTGGCCCTTGTATACTGGTTAATTAGTAACATAATGGCAGTAATAGTAGTGGTCATGGTGTGGGGGTGTTATTTGGCCCTTGCATACTGGGTGGTCAGTAACAGTATGGCCGGAATAGTAACAGTCATGGTGTGGGGGTGTTATTTGGCCCTTGCATACTGGGTGGTCAGTAACAGTATGGCCGGAATTGTAACAGTCATGGTGTGGGGGTGTTATTTGGCCCTTTTATGTTGGTACCATTGTTCTCTGTATACTGGTTGATTAGTAGCATTATGACAGTAATAGTAGTGGTCATAGTGTGGGAGTGTTATTTGGATTTTGTATATTGGGTGGTCGGTAACAGTATGGCAGTAATAGTAGCGGTCATGGTGTGGGGGTATTATTGGTCTCAGTATACTGGGTGGTCAGTAACAATATGGCAGTAATAGTAGTGGTCATGGTGTGGGGGTGTTATTTGGCCCTTGTATATTGGGTGGTCGGTAACAGTATGGCAGTAATAGTAGCAGCCATGGTGTGGGGGTATTATTTGTCTCAGTATACTGGGTGGTCAGTAACAGTATGGCAGTAATAGTAGTGGTCATGGTGTGGGGGTGTTATTTGGATTTTGTATATTGTGTAGTCAGTAACAGTATGGCGGGAATAGTTGTGGTCATGGTGTGGGGGCATTAGTTGGCCCTTTTATGTTGGTACTATTGGTCTCAGTATACTGGGTGGTCAGTAGCAGTATGGCAGTAATAGTAGCAGCCATGGTGTGGGGGTATTATTTGGCCCTTGTATACTGATATTATTGGTCTATGTATACTGGGTGGTCAATAACATTATGGCAGTAATAGTAGTGGTCATGGTGTGGGGGTGTTATTTGGCCTTTGTATACTGGTATTATTGGTCTCTGTCTAAAGATTGATCAGTAACATTATGGCAGTAATAGTAGCGGTCATGGTGTGGGGGCATTGTTGGTCTCAGTATATTGGGTGGTCAGTGACACTATGGCAGTAATAGTAGTGGTCATGGTGTGGGGGTGTTATTTGGCCCTTGTATACTGGTATTATTGGTCTCTGTATAATGATTGAGCAGTAACATTATGGCAGTAATAGTAGTGGTCATGGTATGGAGGTATTAATTGGCTCTTGTATACTGATATTATTGGTCTCAGTATACTGGGCAGTCAGTAACATTATGGCAGCAATAGTAGTGGTCATGGTGTGGAGGCATTATTGGTCTCAGTATATTGGGTGGCCAGTGACAATATGGCGGGAATATTAGCAGTCATGGTGTGGGGGCATTAGTTGGCCCTTTTATGTTGGTTCTATTGGTGTGAGTATACTGGGTGGTCAGTAACAATGTGGCAGAAATATATATGGATTATAATATAACCACTTATATACTGGTGTTGTGGAAGATTTTTTTTAATTTTTTTTAGTGATATAGCGTGGCTTTTTACATGAAAATCAGTTAATGCTGGTGTGAATATGTCCTAACAATGCTGCTGCAGTGATGTTTGGGCCCCTGGTGGACCCAGTATACTCCAGTCCAGCACTGAGCATGCTCCATATGGCTATACAGAAGATGATGTATAACGTTTACCTTCCTCCTCTCCTCCGCAGCCTCCAGCCTCTTCTGCAGTTCTTCTAAGGAGACCTCCCTCTTCCTGGGGGAGATGGCCAGGGGGGGACCATCTGGGGATAAGTCTGAAGGAGATTTCAGGATCACCTCAAAGCTCTGCCCTGACGACCTCTTGTTGAGCTGCTTCACCTCCATGTCTGTGGACACACAAGCCCATTATTACTATTATTGTGGAGTCAGTGACTATTAGTCAGGAGGGATATGGGGGATTTCCTGACCTTCATACTCATAGATTGTCTTGGGATGAGGCTGCGAGTAGAAGCAGGAGCAGATCAGGGACAGCATCGACAGCTCCTTCATCTTCTCTTTGTAGGCTGCAAGAGAAAAGAGGGTATAATGGGCCGCTGCTGGTGACTAATAATAAGACTATGTTCACACCTTTGTGTCCATTTCTGTTACAGCAAACGAAGCAATTTGCAAACCGTTTATTTTTGGGCCTGAAAAGTGACTAAAATAGTGCAAAAGTTGTACAACAGTATGTGACTGTGTAGATCAGAGAAAACTGCCCGTGCTGACACATTGTACGTAGCAGCTGTCAATGGAGGTAAGAACTGACTAAAGGCAATATATAGTGGGATTTCCTACACCGACACATTGTAACAAACAAGCTGTTGGAGCAGGACAAGGTAAGTAAAGACCTAAAAGCACTACTAGGTGTAGTGCGGCTTGTCTAGACTGGCAAACTGTAACAAAGCCGGTGGTAGCAGGACTGGGTTAAGGAATTATAGGGGAACGCCATATATCAACTCATGTTGAAAGTTATACAGATTACTTCTTTTTAAAAATCTCCAGTCTTCCAGTACTTATCAGCTGCTGTATGTCCTGCAGGAAGTGGTGTATTCTCTCCAGTCTGACACAGTGCTCTCTGCTGCCATCTCTGTCCATGTCAGGAACTGCCCAGAGCAGCAGCAAATCCCCATAGAAAACCTCTCCTGCTCTGGACAGTTCCTGACATGGACAGAGATGGCAGCAGAGAGCACTGTGTCAGACTGGAGAGAATACACCACTTATTGCACGACATATAGCAGCTGATAAATACTGGAAGACTGGAGATTCCGACACCGGTTGATTTTAAAGAAAAACAATTTAATCTAAGTAACCCTTTAAGTTACTTATCCAGGCACGGAGTGTGAAGTATTTTCTATACTTTCACTTTCACTAGCAAACCCTCTGCTGAAGCCAAAACATTAACCCAAGTTCAATACTAGGTTTACAGGGAATTGCTTAGACCAGTGTCCCCGATCCAAAGGTTCCCCAGCACTTACACAACTACTATCTTCTATCATGGAAGCATGGTGGGGGTTGTAGTTTTGCAACAGCTAGAGAACCACCTTTTGAAGGAACACTAGGCTCGACTTATCAAAAGTGAGTGATCAGGACTAGGAGAAGAATGAAAAGTGTATGTAAGTGCAGGGTGATGATCATGTGCCAAGATGAGGGAGCTCTATACCAGCACCAGTATATATACGGCACTGTTTGTGCCATACATATGATAGGTAGATGGTGGTGCCATGCAGTACATGAGGCAGGAGACCCAGCAAGGAGGGGAGAAGGTGTAAACCATGCAGAAATCTACACCTGTTCCGGAGGCGTGCACCTCTTAGTAAATACATCCGGGTAGATGGGGCTTTATTTAAGACCGGAGTATGAATACATTGGTCTTAAAGTGTCACTGTGGTTTCATTATTATTATTATTATTATTATTATTATTTATTTTTTTTTCAGAAATCAATAGTATAGACAATTTCAAGAAACTTTGTAATCTGGTTTATTAGCAAAAAAAATGCATTTTTATCATGAAAAAGCAGTTTGAAGCTCTCCCCCCTGTCTTCATGGTTCTCTTATGGAGAGGGGAGGGGTTAAGGGAGATGAGGCACCAAAACAGGACAACAAAGAGTTAATTTACAACTACATCACCAGGCTATCTCCTCTGAAGTCAGCAATGACCTCTCTCTTCTCTGAATACCGGCTTTCACACAGGTCCCGCTGTGTAATCCTTTGTTCTCTGCTGGTGACTAATCTCCCCCCTCCCCTCTTCATAGATTAGACAGGGCACGACTGATGTAAAAAAAAAATCGAGATTTCCTGATAATGAGCAGTGAATGAGAGAGAGGGTGGGGGACCTGGGGAAAGTCTTTTTGAATGCAGATAATGGCAAATTTGCCTAATAAACCCAATTACATAGTTTCTTAAAATCGCCTGGACTATTGATTTCTGCAAAAAAAAAAAAAAAAATGACAGTGACACTTTTTCAGTAGCAAAAACAGAACTTCTGCAGCGCAGCAGCACACAGCAGACAGGGCTGTGAGACTCAGACTAGTCACCAAGGACTCTCAAAGCCTCTGCCCAAACATCCAGTCCTCATCATCTGCTGCGTGTACAGCCTCTCTTCTCCAGAGACCACAGAGCCTGGCGCCAGCTATCAGCCCTAATTACCAAATGCCAGACATGACAGGCAGCTGGCAGCAAGAGCGAGTGTCCTGGGTATAAAGCAAGAGGATGATGGGGATGACTGGCTACAAAGAGAATAGCAGAACAGAGGGCCTTCTGCTGCATATACACTGGGCGTGACAATACTGGTCTAACATAGTAATAGTAATGATAATATCTTTTACTTATAAAATTTAAAAAGAATTAAATTACAAATCTATATAACTTTCTGACACCAGTTGATTTGAAAGAATTTTTTTTCTGCTGGACTATATCCTGTGAATGTGTGTAGGGACATAATACCGGCGGGAGAGCAGCTTATATTGCGCTTCCTGCAATCTGGAAGAGATCGAGGAGGAATGGGTGCAGGAGTATATTCTTTCGACCCGGGCCGCAGAGAAAGAAAGGCCTAAGTCTGCCTCCCAAGCTGACAAGAAAGGCAGACATGGCTGTCCCGGTGGGGAGCCCAACATGGAGTAGAGAAGAGAGAGTGACGGAGAGGGCCAGAACCCAAACATAGGGACTCAAAGGTGGGAAGAGCCCATGCGAAGCCAGGTGGTGAAGGTAAAGAAAGGAGAAAGTGGTGAAGCTGCATCTGTAAGGTCCTTAAGGTTTGAGATTGAGAACCAAGAGGAGCTGCAGAGGAAGTTTTTAGCCCTGAAGAAGCCCGACTATCTACAAAGAACAGGGTCATCCATCTCGGGAGAGAAGGACGGGTTACCCAGCACAGCGGAGAGGGGAGCAAGGTGACGCAAAGAGAGGTGCTTATGGCACACTTTTAAGGTGGGAGCTATGGTAGGATGGGCATTACCAAAGCAGACAGAAGAGGTTGACCAAGGGGCGGCAAGCAATGGTATTGGGGAGAGAGCCTTTTCCATCTTGACCCAGAGCTTAGTCGAGTCATGTCTATGCCAGTCTAGGAGCCTGGATAGGTGTGCAGCGGCATAATACTGGAGTAGGTTAGGGAGGCCTACACCTCCACAGGCTTTGGGGCGACATAGGATAGACTTGGCCAGACGGGGCTGCTTGTGAGCCCAGATAAACTGTGTGAGGAGAGAAGAGAGTTGCTGAAAATAACACTAATAAATTGAAAAGTCTGACGTAAAGACCTGATCAGCCAAGGATTGGGCATTCTCCCCGTCCTCAGCTGATCACTGTGACTTTTACACGGACCAACCATCGCCCGCAGGAGTGTTACTAGCCACAATTACTAGGGATAATAGGCCTGTGTAAAAGGGCCTCAAACCCGACCAATCTTATAGAAATTGTCGGCCTTCCTTCTGTCTTATCTCTCGTGCAGGTGAATGTTATCTCCTATTACCACTAGAGCATCATATCAGATGCAATTCCAGAAGCCCCTATCCCCTTCCTCCCCATTATTCAGAGGCCTGCAATGGGATTGGTTGCTATGGAAACTGTTCCTCTGCTATAGTAAATTTCCCCCTATCAGTTTTTGTTGGTTTAAATGGGTACATAGCGAGGTGATCTCTACTGATAGCAGCCATGGTGGTGTCCTAGGGGCTGTCACTATCTGTCTGTCTATCTATCTATCTATTTATCTAGCTCCTATCTATCTATCTATCTATCTATCTATCTATCTATCTCCTATCTGTCTATCTATCTATCTATCTCTCTCCTATCTATCTATCTATCTCCTATCTGTCTATCTATCTCCTATCTATCTATCTATCTATCTCCTATCTATCTCCTATCTGTCTATCTATCTATCTATCTATCTATCCATCTCCTATCTATCTATCTATCTATCTATCTATCTATCTATCTATCTATCTATCTCCTATCTATCTATCTATCTTTCTCCTATCTATATATCTATCTATTTATCTATCTAATCAATCATCTATCTATCTATCTCAGTCTCATATATATTCCCCCTTCCCCTGTGTATACATTGGGCGCCATGGGCCTGTACTCTCCTCTGGCCCTGTATATCTTGTATAGATCACAGTTTGCAGATGATTCTCTTCGCCATGGTAACAGGACTGGGCCACAGAACCTAAACCCATCTCCTCTCTATTTCCTGTGTGGTTCAGGGCAATCTATTGTTTCCTGTTATCAGCCATCTCATATTGGGAAGAAAGGCTATGATTGTAATGGATATAGGAACTCTGAAATAGTCCACAATATATCTCACATCTTCATTCTTGAGACCTCCATAGACACCTACGGTACCTCATATGTAACTGATATCAGCCGCTCCTCTTATAACACTCCAGCACTGATATAACCTCCAGACGTCTACATCGTATGTGACTGATATCAGCCGCTCCTCTTATAACACTTCAGCACTGATATAACCTCCAGAGATGGATATATACAGATGTGTCAGATATTCTTATTATTACGCTCCAGAACTGCTATAACCTCTATAGACATAGACATACAGATGTGTGACATATCAGCTGCTCCTTTTATTACGCTCTAGCACCGATATAACCTCTATAGACATACAGATGTGTGACATATCAGCTGCTCCTTTTATTACGCTCTAGCACCGATATAACCTCTATAGACATACAGATGTGTGACATATCAGCTGCTCCTCTTATTACGCTCTAGCACCGATATAACCTCTATAGACATACACATGTGACATATCAGCTGCTCCTCTTATTACGCTCTAGCACCGATATAACCTCTATAGACATACACATGTGACATATCAGCTGCTCCTCTTATTACGCTCTAGCACCGATATAACCTCTATAGACATACACATGTGACATATCAGCTGCTCCTCTTATTACGCTCTAGCACCGATATAACCTCTATAGACATACACATGTGACATATCAGCTGCTCCTCTTATTACACTCCAGCACTGATATAACCTCTATAGATATACATATGTGTGACATATCAGCTGCTCCTCTTATTACACTCCAGCACTGATATAACCTCTATAGATATACATATGTGTGACATATCAGCTCTTATTACTCTCCACACTATTATAAGCTCCTGCAGGTATAATGCATTGTGCAGCAGGGTGGCTTCATGTCATGCATTCAGAGAACAGACATCAGGAGCAGGATACATGGAGGGCGACATTCCCAGGCTCCAACCCAGCAGACATCTTGTCTTGTGACACTGGTTATAGTGGATGTAATGTAAATATAAATATATATATATATATATATATATATATATATATATATATACACTTCCAGCTGTAATCATTATTCTGCATCATGCCATAGACACTGTATATCCAGAGATATCCCATAGATATTCCCTCCCACCTTTTTTCTTTCCCCATTGCAACCTCAGTGTTCTCCACCCATAAATCCCAGCCCAGAATCCGCCAGCACTGCAGACAATAGGGAGGATTTGGTGACTGGAGCTTGTTGGATACCCAGAGGATCTGTCAGAATTTACATGCCTTACTGTGCACCATTATCACCCAGCAGAAGGGGGGTCCTGTCCCCAGGGGCTGGAGCATGGCAGGATATGGTGCTGATCAGCTGCCACTCCCTAGGCTAATATATATATATATATATATATATATATATATTTATGATATAAGACCCCAATAATGATGGGACCCCTGGTGCTGAGATGCCTGACTGCACCACCAAGGGCTGGGTGATAGGTTCTAAGAAATCCCACCCATGCAGGTTGAAGGCAGACCCAGTATGGCTGCGTGGGCGAGGGGTCCAGGCGATGGCACTGCCATGTCCTGCTTCATTGTGCATTGCCATAGCCCAGGAATTATTAACAAAGAAAGAAAATGTGGCTGCATGGGGAATGGAAAAGCAGAATAGGGGGAGGGTCAGCCATCATACATGTCATGTACATGCCTGTGCATATATACAGAGGAGGATGGGCTGCTCTATACAATGTATCCCTATGTGCAAGAGGCTTAGATATCATCATCATCATCAATATAATATGCATCAATGTCCACAGTGCACACCCAGCATCCTGCTGTATGCATCCATATAATACATGCTAGAGGAGGCAGACATGCAATCCAACATACAATATGGAGAAAAGCTCCCTCCACCACACCCAGGGAGCCCCCAGTGTGCCCGGATATAGAGGGTCTTATAGGGCAGAGGGCAGGGTGATGGCACAGGGCAGGGGGGCTGCCTACCTGACACGGTGCTGACCATGGTGCTGGAGGAGGATGCGGCGTGGAGATGGTGCTGGGTGGCGGAGTACTGCAATGCTGAGGAGGGAGAGGGAGCGCCTGACTCAGCTCTAGGGGGATCCAGGCAGAGGAGGAGGAGACAGAGGTGGAGGTGGGGTGGACGGTGCAGGAGACAGCAGGGTGGGGGGCTCCGGGTCACCCTCACAGGAGGCGGCAGCAGCAGCCAGACCCTGAGATCTGCTCCGAGAGATTCCTGCAGCTAGAGGAGTCACACCCAGCCTGCTGCCCCCAGCACTATTGTCAGAGGAGGACCACCCCCTGTGCCAGGCACACCCAGAGCCCCCCGACTCCTGCCAGCAGCCCAGACCCCTGTGTACTTACACACTGCATATACACCAGGGGCGTAGCTAGGGGTTAAGCCTAGGGGGGGCGAGTGAGTCTCAGTGGGCCCCCAACTAATTATGTTACCCATAGGGAACCTCAGTAGATGACAATGCTTTCCGAATAATAAAGGGTATTTTCTACTACATTATTCATAGTGCACAGGGACTGAGAACAGTGGAAAATACTTTCTACATTTCACATACTGTATATAACCATGTTAAAATTTAAGGGGTTATCCAGCATTGCAAAAACATAGCAGCCTTTTTCCAGAAACAGTGCCACTCTCCCCCAAAGCTTGGATGTGGTAGTGCAGCTCAGTTCCAGTAAAAGAGAATGGAACCAAGTTGTAATACCACAAACAACATAGAGGAAGTTATGGCGCTGTATCTGTTTTCTAATTGACCATCCATCCATTCTTCTATCTCTTAATCTCATATCTATCTTTATCAGGCAATCCCCCCCCCCAAAAAAAAAAAGATAGTATCCTGCATGTAGGCATCACCTCCAGCACCATCTCATGTAGGTAATCCCCACGGTATGTATTCCCCATGCGGCCACCCCCTTCCCCAGCTGTAATCTCCCTGGTAATCCTCCTGGTGGTTAGACACCACCACTGTGAGTGGACTGTACCTCCAAATTAGGTACCCCTATTCAGTTAGGCAGCACATCCCATACCCCAACCCCTATAGATAACATCCTTCCCAGGAGTTAGCCATCCATCCACATAGGTCTCCTCTATAACTAAGGAAACAAAAGCCATACTTACCTGCTGTGCGGTTGCAGTACTGTAGTCTTTTCATGTCAACTCTCTCCCTACTCTGTGAGCGCATGAGTGACATCACTCATGTCCAAAAGCTCTAAGGGAGGGAACAGCCACTTGTGGCCACAACAGTGATTGGCAGGGTGGAGAGCCTATTCAATCACTGTGCCGCATTCAACCGTATGTTCTCGCATCAGGCACAGCATTTGCTAGCCATGTAGAAGCACGTAGTGCTGGCCAGGGGCCACCTACAGCCAATAGACATTTGTTAAGTCTGTCTGCAAAAGCAATAGCTTTTGCAGACAGCATTAACTGGTGAAATCTTCAGTGGGCCCCCTGCCTGTGTGGGCCCGGGAGCATCCGCCCCCTCTGCCCCCACCAAATTACGCTACTGATATACACCCATCTACACATCTATCTCCTATCTATCTATCTATCTATCTATCTATCTATCTATCTCCTATCTATCTCCTATCTATCTATCTATCTATCTCCTATCTATCTCCTATCTATCTATCTATCTCCTATCTATCTATCTATCTCCTATCTATCTATCTATCTATCTATCTCCTATCTATCTATCTATCTATCTCCTATCTATCTATCTATCTATCTATGTCTCTATCTATCTATCTCCTATCTATCTATCTATCTATCTATCTATGTCTCTATCTATCTATCTATGTCTCTATCTATCTATCTATCTATCTATCTATCTATCTATCTATCTATCTCCTATCTATCTATCTATCTATCTATCTCCTATCTCCTATCTATCTCCTATCTATCTATCTATCTCCTATCTATCTATGTCTCTATCTATCTATCTATCTATCTATCTATCTATCTATCTATCTCCTATCTATCTATCTATCTATCTATCTATCTATCTATCTAATAAAGGGGCATAAAGCGTTTGCACTAGCATTTTCCTACTATCAAATATTTCACTAACAAACTAGACAAAAATGCTTGATCTTTGTACACTGTCCATCAGATGGGTGGAGCTTAGCAAGCAGTGGGAGTGGTTTTATTGTAAAAGGGGGTGTGATTCAAATATGGAAAAAGTGCGGCAAAATCTAATCCGAATTAAAGATAGCAAAGGGCCATGGTCACACTACATAAGTTAAGTAATATTCATGGCCGTTGTTGACGATTTGCAACAACGGCTGTGATTACTACGTAGCTTACATAGTGCTGCCTTCAATGAAATCCCGGTAGGAGTGTATACACATAGTACATATATACATACACATAGTATACACCCCGGCCGGGATGATCTTCTCAGACACCGGCCGTTGTCTTACAGAGTGGGAACATGGCCTTAAGGGGCATACACACAAAAATACAGAAAAATGCAACAGCTCACTGCAATGGTAAGATGCAGACTCAATACAGAGATGAAGATCACTTAAAGCAGCCCCCATCCCGAACTGCTAAAAAAAATGTCCATAAAAAAATGTCCATAAATCGGTGTCCCCCTGACGTTCCTTACTTGTGGAAGATGTCTTCATTGTGCTGTTCCTCTGTTATTCTTCCTGGAATAGTCTGAATAAATTGACAATTGGGTGATACCATTCATGTAATTAATGGGCCGTGTTCTGCAGGCCACGCTGACAGCACTGACTGGGCACTACCAAGGTATGAAGGGACAAGTGTAACGGTATCACTCAGTGTCAGCGTGTTCCTGTATTTCCAGGAGAAATAACAGAGTTAAGAATTTTTATTCCAGATTGTTATAAATCAAAATTGATGGTTGATTGAATAGATTTGGTGAATCATACTGTAGCATTTGTTTACCTCTACTTACCTCACATGATGTCAGGCAACCTATAGGCAGCTTTTTTGGCCATGATATTGTTTTTTAGAATTTTGTCATTTCATTCACTAAAGACAGCCCTAAAGAATTGGCCACTAGGTGTCTCCCTTCCCTGCAATCCGCTGTCCACTGCCTGTTGTCAGAGAAAATCTGTCTCTAGTAACAGCTAGATCAGGACCGAACACACAAACTGGGGCGGGGCTTAGCATGTGCTGTGTGCAGGAGAGTAGGCTGTGTACCTGCAAGCTGAGCCAGTCTTCCTGCTGGGGATGATCCACACTGCTCCAAAAGGCAGACAATAATAGCCGATCACAGATGTTACAGTATGCTGAAATAGTATGGCCAATGCACTGTAGAGGGTCCCTGGAGGGACTAATGAAAATTAAACAAATTTTAAAAATCCCCCAATAAAGAGTATATTTTTTTCCCTGAAACAAAGGTCAAGGTGAACACATAAAGGGTGATATTAAACAGTACAACTTGTCCTGCAAGAAATATAAGCCTCATACGGCTCTGGCAATGGAACACTAGAAATGTTTGGTTGGGTTCACATATGTGTCATATACATAAACCTGATCCGTATGCAGTCATCATTGTTTGCATCCGTTCCTCAGTCCCTTTTGAGCATGCTCGTTTCCAAAAACACATCATGATAGGTAGATGGTAAAAGGAGGGAATTTGATGGATATGAGGGCGGGCTTTAGAATGCTCCTTTGGAAGCCATCTACCGAGCTTCTACAGTATAGAGAAAGCGGGCACCACTCTACAAAATAATAAAGCAATTGGGTGCAATACACGAAATATTGTGAAAGAGAAGACTAAAGAATTATGTACAGTGGTGCCTTGGTCTTGGTTTAAGAAAGTTTTAAAAGAAGAGCTCACAGTTTTTCAAAGTTGTAACTTGGTTTAAGAGCATTGCTTTGGTGTAAGAGCTCCCTGAACTGGGTGGGAGGGGGAGTGGAGGAGGGGCATGGTCTGCATAGCGGGGTCTACAGCCCTGTACTCTGACCCAGGAAGTCTCCCTCACCTTCCAAATCATGGCAGATCCTTTTCCTCCCTATTTCATGCTCCCTGCAGTCTCTGTCAGCTCTTGTGTTTCCCATCCTCTTCATTCCTGCTATAATGTACCTGCACTTACACTCAGCTATACACACTGCTGCTATAATGTGCCTGCACTTACACTCAGCTATACACACTGCTGTTATAATGTGCCTGCACTTACAATCAGCTATACACACTGCTGCTATATTGTGCCTGCACTCACACTCAGCTATACACACCGCTGCTATAGGCTGCATTCACACTACGTATATTTCAGTCAGTATATTTCAGTCAGTATTGCAACCAAAACCAGGAGTGGATTAAAAACACAGAAAGGATCTGTCCACACAATGGTGAAATTGAGTGGATGGCTGCCATATAACAGTAAATAACGGCCATTATTTCAATATAACAGCCGTTGTTCTAAAATAACAGCAAATATTTGCCATTAAATGGCAGCCATCCACTCAATTTCAACATTGTGTGAACAGATCCTTTCTGTGTTTTTAATCCACTCCTGGTTTTGGTTGCAATACTGACTGAAATATACTGACTGAAATATACATATACTGACTGAAATATATGTAGTGTAAACGCAGCCTCAATGTGTTTGCACTTACATTCAGCTATACAAACTGGTGTATAGAGAAGTTTCTATCTCTGTCCTCCTGCAAAGCTCTGTGATTCTCACTTCCTGATTGGTCCATGCTGAACACACACCCCTCCCCCATTGCTGTCATGTGACCACACAGACCTCTGACAGCAGCCCTGCTTTCCTATTCTAGCCTGTTGTACTACGCTACTGCATTATGGGGATCTGCAGCTCCATCCTGTATCTACAAACTGCTGCTGTGTTATCAGGGTTATACAGTTACTATACATTATATACCACATGCTGCTATACTGTACAGTAACTTATATATCACATAGCCAGCTGCTGTGTTATCAGGGTTATGCAGTTACTATACATTATATACCACATGCTGATTGCTATACTGTACAGTAACTTATATATCACATATCCAGCTGCTGTGTTATCAGGGTTATACAGTTACTATACATTATACACCACATGCTGCTATACTGTACAGTAACTTATATATCACATATCCAGCTGCTGCAGTGTTATCAGGGTTATACAGTTTCTATACATTATACACCACATGCTGCTATACTGTACAGTAACTTATATATCACATATCCAGCTGCTGTGTTATCAGGGTTACACAGTTACTATACATTATACACCACATGCTGCTATACTGTACAGTAACTTATATATCACATATTTAGATTGTGAGCCCTAATGGGGACAGGGGAATAATTGGTGTAACTATGTAAAGTGCTGCGGAATCTGTGTGCGCTATACAAATAAAAGCATTATTATTATTAATATTATTATTATTATTATCACATATCCAGCTGCTGTGTTATCAGGGTTATACAGTTACTATACATTATACACCACATGCTGCTATACTGTACAGTAACTTATATATCACATATCCAGCTGCTGTGTTATCAGGGTTATACAGTTACTATACATTATACACCACATGCTGCTATACTGTACAGTAACTTATATATCACATCCAGCTGCTGTGTTATCAGGGTTATGCAGTTACTATACATTATATACCACATGCTGATTGCTATACTGTACAGCAACTTATATATCACATATCCAGCTGCTGTGTTATCAGGGTTATACAGTTACTATACATTATACACCACATGCTGCTATACTGTACAGTAACATATATCACATATCCAGCAGCTGCGGTGTTATCAGGGTTATACAGTTACTATACATTATATACCACATGCTGATTGCTATACTGTACAGTAACTTATAATATCACATATCCAGCTGCTGTTGTGTTATCAGGGTTATACAGTTACTATACATTATATACCACATGCTGCTATACTGTACAGTAACTTATATATCACATATCCAGCTGCTGTGTTATCAGGGTTATGCAGTTACTATACATTATACACCACATGCTAATTTCTATACTGTACAGTAACTTATATATCACATATCCAGCTGCTGTGTTATCAGGGTTATACAGTTACTATACATTATACACCACATGCTGATTTCTATACTGTACAGTAACTTATATATCACATATCCAGCTGCTGCAGTGTTATCAGGGTTATACAGTTACTATACATTATACACCACATGCTGCTATACTGAACAGTAACATATATCACATATCCAGCTGCTGTTGTGTTATCAGGGTTATGCAGTTACTATACACTATATACCACATGCTGCTATACTGTACAGTAACTTATATATCACATATCCAGCTGCAGTGTTATCAGGGTTATACAGTTACTATACATTATATACCGCATGCTGCTATACTGTACAGTAACTTATATATCACATATCCAGCTGCTGTGTTATCAGGGTTATACAGTTACTATACGTTATACACCACATGCTGCTATGCTGTACAGTAACTTATATATCACATATCCAGCTGCTGTGTTATCAGGATTATGCAGTTACTATACATTATAAACCACATGCTGATTGCTATACTGTACAGTAACTTATATATCACATATCCAGCTGCTGTGTTATCAGGGTTATACAGTTACTATACATTATATACCGCATGCTGCTATACTGTACAGTAACTTATTTATCACATATCCAGCTGCAGTGTTATCAGGGTTATACAGTTACTATACTTTATATATCACATACTGATTGCTATACTGTACAGTAACATATATCACATATCCAGCTGCTGTGTTATCAGGGTTATACAGTTACTATACGTTATACACCACATGCTGCTGTACTGTACAGTAACTTATATATCACATATCCAGCTGCTGTGTTATCAGGGTTATGCAGTTACTATACATTATATACCACATGCTGATTGCTATACTGTACAGTAACTTATATATCACATATCCAGCTGCTGTGTTATCAGGGTTATACAGTTACTATACATTATACTCCACATGCTGCTATACTGTACAGTAACTTATATATCACATATCCAGCTGCTGCTGTGTTATCAGGGTTATACAGTTACTATACATTATACACCACATGCTGCTATACTGTACAGTAACTTATATATCACATATCCAGCTGCTGCTGTGTTATCAGGGTTATACAGTTACTATACATTATATACCACATGCTGCTATACTGTACAGTAACTTATAATATCACAGATTCAGCTGTTTGTAAATGTTTGTTTCATCTGTTTTACATGTTATTCAGAATTTTAAAAAAAACATACATTATTTTTGGGGTGTGGAACCAATTGTCTGCATATCAGTGATTTCTTATGGGAAAATTTGCTTTGGTTTAAGAGTGGATTTGGATTACAAGCGCGGTCCTGGAACGAATTATGCTCGTAATCCAAGGCACCACTGTATATCCAAAATAGGGGCCGGGTATAGGAAAGATGTATACAAAGAATGCAGAAAAATAAATATATAATCAAAATAAATGCATGAGGGTAAATGTATACAAAAAATACACAATAGTGAATATCTTATCAAAAGAAATGGATGAAGGACAATGCATCCTGTAATAGGCAATACCCAGGTGGTCAGAGGGGTGGGAGAACCCCAGGCGTTACACTGCCACCTTGCAGCTTGGTCAGTATCTACCAAGCTTCTGGCATGCAGCTGGCTAGAGGTCCTAATATCAACCTCTTCGCACATCCCGGCTGGGTTCACACACAGTATATTTCAGGCAGTATGGTCCTTATGTCAGGTCCTCATATTGCAACCAAAACCAGGAGTGGATTGAAAGCACAGAAAGGCTATGATCACATAATAATGTTGAAATTGAGTGGATGGCCGCCATATAACAGTAAATAACTCCCATTATTTCAATATAACAGCCGTTGTTTTAAGATAACAGCAAATATTTGACATTATATGGCGGCCATCCACTCAATTTCACCATTGTGTGAACAGATCCTTTCTGTGTTTTCAATCCACTCCTGGGTTTGGTTGCTATAAGGACCTGACATGAGGACCAAATACAGCCTGAAATATACGTAGTGTGAACCCAGCCTAAAGGAGAAGTCCGGTGAAAATGTTCATAAAAGTATTGTATTGGCCCCCAAAAGTTATACAAATCCCCAATACACACTTATTACAGGAAATGCTTATAAAGTGCTTTTTTCCCTACACTTACTACTGCATCAAGGCTTCACTTCCTGGATAACATGGTGATGTCACTTCCTGGTTAACATGGTGATGTCACTTCCTGGATAACATGGTGATGTCACTTCCTGGATAACATGGTGATGTCACTTCCTGGATATCATGGCGATGTCACTTCCTGGATAACATGGCGATGTCACTTCCTGGATAACATGGTGATGTCACTTCCTGGATAATATGGTGATGTCACTTCCTGGATAACATGGTGATGTCACTTCCTGGATAACATGGTGATGTCACTTCCTGGATAATATGGGGATGTCACTTCCTGGATAACATGGTGATGTCACTTCCTGGATAACATGGTGATGTCACTTCCTGGATAACATGGTGATGTCACTTCCTGGATAACATGGCGATGTCACTTCCTGGATAACATGGTGATGTCACGACCCGACTCCTAGAGCTGTGCGGGCTGTGGCTGCTGGTAAGGATGATGGCAGAGGGATGCCCAGTGTCCCTCCAGTGTCCTGTGTCCCTCAGTGTCCCCCTGCCATCATCCTCTCCAGCAGCCACAGCCCTCACAGCTCTGGGAGTCGGGTCGTGACATGTCCATGTTATCCAGGAAGTGACATCACCACGTTATCCAGGAAGTGACATCACCATGTTATCCAGGAAGTGACATCACCATGTTATCCAGGAAGTGACATCATCATGTTTATCCAGGAAGTGACATCACCATGTTATCCAGGAAGTGAAGCCTTGATGCAGTAGTAAGTGCAGGGAAAAAAGCACTTTATAAGAATTTTCTGTAATAAGTGTATATTGGTGATTTGTATAAGTTTTGGGGGCCAATATGATACTTTAATAAAAAATTTTGCCGGACTTCTCCTTTAACTTTGCTGCTGGCAGGTATTGTATGCTCCACACACAGTGGATGGCGGCTGCCACAGCCAGGATCAGCATTAACGCCTACTGTGGTGGTTTAACCCCTTAGATACCCCATCAAATGGGCTGAGGCATCTGAGTGGCTAGACACGACTGCGGTGTCGCAGGGTTGTGATTTCATCCAAAGCTTCTAGTTCCGCCATCTTAGCCCTCCTACTAGGCCTCGTCTCTCACAGCAACAGGCGATAATACAGTGCAAAGACGTATTACAGTGTATTATACGATGCAAAAAAACACTCCGACATGTGTAAAAAAGAAACACAAAAACACCTGAAAATGTCAAGATGATTTTGGTTATAATTTGGGGCTGGGGTGGGGCTCTGCCTCAAGTTACAATGTGTGAACACAGCCCTAAGGCCTTTTTCGCATATCCATAATGCCCGGGCAACCTACATAGTGACATCTGTGGGCCACCAGAAGTCTAGGAGCCCAGACCAGAAATACCAGCTGTAATACATCATGGAAACCACTGGCCCATAGATTAGAGAGGGATCAATACACATGGTAGCGTTGCCCATAGCAACCAATAGGGTTCCAGGTTTCTTTTCACTGCAGCAGACAGGATACTGAAAGCGAAGTCCTGATAGGTTGCTAGGGGTAACCGCTGGAAGTCGCCCTGTAAAGCATCTACTGATAAACTACAATTCCCATGGTGCTCCGCGCACACCTCCAGTGACAGGCGCCATGTTTGTGTAGCCTCAGCCTTCGGTTTCTATACGTGTAGTATACAGCGGGAATATAGTCTGGGAACGTGTAGTCACGGCAGCCCGCCCGATGTAGGGGGCACGGCGGGCACAAGAAGCGCAATTTCCAGCACCAAAATGAGCCGCGGATGACGTCAGGAGGACAGGGAACGTCCGGGGTGACGTCAGGACGTACGGGCGGGAGTTGTGAACCCTGGAGCTGGCGGTGAGGGCTGAGCGGCGGAGATGCCTCGGCTGGAGCTGTGCGGGGTCACCGTGGACTTCCCGTTCACTCCGTACAAGTGTCAGGAGGACTATATGAGCAAAGTGCTGGAGTGTCTGAACAAGGTGAGGGGAGGGGCTTACACTAGAGGGACACAAGTGGGAGGGGCTACAATCAAGAAGCGCTTACACATGGGAGGAGCTTACACAAGGGAGAAACATGGGGGAGGCTTACACAAGGGAGACAAGTAGGAGGGGCTTACACAAGGGAGACAAGTAGGAGGGGCTTACACAAGGGAGACAAGTAGGAGGGGCTTACACAAGGGAGAAACATGGGAGGGGTTTCTAATGGGACCGCTAGAGGGGTTTTACACAAGGGAGGAAGAAGTGGAAGGAGCTTGTGCAAAAGAGGAGTTATCTCACTAGGAAGAAGTAGGAGGGGCTTGCTCTACAGAGATTTAGCTGGGAGGGGCTTACACAAGGGAGAGAAGGTTTGCACTGGCTGGTAGGGGCTTGCACTAGGGTGACATCGTTAGGAGATATGGGGGGGGCTTGCACTAGGTTGACAGCTGGGAGATATAGGGGGGCTTGCACTAGGGTGACGCAACTGGGAGATAAAGGAGGGGATTGCACTAGGTTGACAGCTAGGAGATGTAGGAGGGGCTTGCACTAGAGTGATGCAGCTGGGAGATATAGGAGGGGCTTGCACTAGAGTGATGCAGCTGGGAGATATAGGAGGGGCTTGCACTAGGGTGATATAGCTAGGAGATATAGGGGGGCTTGCACTAGGGTAATAGCTAGGAGATATAGGGGGGCTTGCACTAGGGTAATAGCTAGGAGATATAGGGGGGCTTGCACTAGGGTGATATAGCTAGGAGATATAGGGGGGCTTGCACTAGGGTGATATAGCTAGGAGATATAGGGGGGCTTGCACTAGGGTGATATAGCTAGGAGATATAGGGGGGCTTGCACTAGGTTGACAGCTAGGAGATATAGGGGGGCTTGCACTAGGGTGACATAGCTAGGAGATATAGGGGGGCTTGCACTAGGGTGATATAGCTAGGAGATATAGGGGGGCTTGCACTAGGGTAATAGCTAGGAGATATAGGGGGGCTTGCACTAGGGTAATAGCTAGGAGATATAGGGGGGCTTGCACTAGGGTGACGCAGCTAGGAGATATATAGGAGGGGCTTGCACTAGGGTGACATAGCTAGAAGATATAGGGGGGCTTGCACTAGGGTGACATAGCTAGGAGATAAAGGAGGGGCTTGCACTAGGGTGATATAGCTAGGATATATAAGGGGGCTTGCACTAGGGTGACATAGCTAGGAGATAAAGGAGGGGCTTGCACTAGGGTGATATAGCTAGGATATATAGGGGGGCTTGCACTAGGGTGACATAGCTAGGAGATATAGGGGGGCTTGCACTAGGGTGATATAGCTAGGAGATATAGGGGGGCTTGCACTCGGGTGATATAGCTAGAAGATATAGGGGGGCTTGCACTAGGGTGACATAGCTAGGAGATATAGGGGGGCTTGCACTAGGGTGATATAGCTAGGAGATATAGGGGGGCTTGCACTAGGGTAATAGCTAGGAGATATAGGGGGGCTTGCACTAGGGTAATAGCTAGGAGATATAGGGGGGCTTGCACTAGGGTGACGCAGCTAGGAGATATGTAGGAGGGGCTTGCACTAGGGTAATAGCTAGGAGATATAGGGGGGCTTGCACTAGGGTGACATAGCTAGAAGATATAGGGGGGCTTGCACTAGGGTGACATAGCTAGGAGAGAAAGGAGGGGCTTGCACTAGGGTGACATAGCTAGGAGATATAGGGGGGCTTGCACTAGGGTGACATAGCTAGGAGATATAGGGGGGCTTGCACTAGGGTGACATAGCTAGGAGATATAGGGGGGCTTGCACTAGGGTGACATAGCTAGGAGATATAGGGGGCTTGCACTAGGGTAATAGCTAGGAGATATAGGGGGTCTTACACTAGGGTGACAGCTAGGAGATATAGGGGGGCTTGCACTAGGGTGACATAGCTAGGAGATATAAGAAGGGTATGCTCTAGGATGACATAGCTAGGAGATATAGGGGGAAGGGGGGCTTGCACTGGGGTGACACCGCTAGGAGGTATAGGAGGGGATTGCACTAGGGTGACAGCACAATACAAAGCAATGGGCTATACATGTACCCGCACGGACAACTTCACGGAACGTGTGAATGCAGCCTTATTAATCTTTTTTTTTTTTTTTTTTTCCTCCAGGGAGTCAATGGTGTCCTGGAGAGCCCCACAGGCACAGGAAAGACGCTGTGCTTACTCTGTGCCACTCTAGCCTGGCGCCAACACTATAAAGATGGCATCACTGCCCGGAAAATCAAAGAGCGTATGCAAGGAGCGGAGATGTTCCCGGACCGGCCGACTGCAGACTGGGGGAGCGGAGAGCTGAGTGCACAAGGCTCAGGTACAGGATGACGGTGATGGAGGCCACAATGTGCGCTAGAGATAACAGCGGACATGTTCTACTGTATACCGTCAGTGGATAGCAACATTCAGTGGTCCCCCCCCACCCATACTACTAAAGCTTCACACAGCTGAGGGTTTGTTACCATTTTATCCAGTCCAGACAATCCTCTGCCGAGTCAATAGCTTGTATCCAGACTGTCACCTGCGCTGATACATTGTAACAGACCGGGCAGGGGGGGTGTTTAGAGGATCACATAGGACCTGCGGCTACAACTCCCATCATACCCTGACAGCTCCTTTACAGTATTGCTCTGTAACCTTTAGCTTTCCAGTTGTTACAGAAACTACAACTCTCATCATGCACTGACAGCCTTGATGGGAGTTGTAGTTCCTCAACAGCTGGGGGTCACAATTTTGGGGGAAAAATCAATCTCATCAGTAAGTGAATTTTAGAATTTTTTTTTATGATTATTAACTTATTATTAATCTTCAATGGGTTTAGGGTGTTCTTAGAAAATGTCTTTATCCTGGAGCTCCCCTTTAAAACATAGATATTTCCTTTGCTTTTGAAGCATATTACAGTGATGTCCCCAGGATAATTTACGCCTCCAGAACTCACTCTCAGCTGACACAAGTCATCAGTGAACTGAAGCAGACAACGTACAGGTAATGATATAACAATTGGGGGGGGGTCGGGGGGGGTCACCATCTTGATTTCTTTCTCATCATCTTCATTCCTGAACAATGTCTGCAATGTGGCCCCTTTGCAATATCCGCTGCCATTAGGGGGTCCCACTGCCATGATGGTACAAGGGTCAGGTAGGTGGTCAGTGTCACAGTAACATTCACATGATGCCAGGACACAAGGTCTCCAGCAGAACATTGCCCATCACACTGCCCCCGCCATCTTGTTTTCTTCCCATAGTGCCATCTCTTCCCCAGGTAAATGGCGCACGCGCACCTGGCCGTCCACATGATGGAGAAGGTGACCCATCACACCAGGCACCTAGTCCCATGGCTCCAGGCCTGATGCCCACTGTAGACATTTTTGTTGGTGGACAGGGGATTTTGCTGTACAGCAGCTCTTCTATGGGATCAGGTTAGACCAGCCAGCCTTCACCCTCCTTAATTCACCCTCTCTATGACTCTGTCCTTGGTCCCTGGTTCTCCTTTCTTGGCCACTTTTGATCGATACTAACCACTACATACCGGGCACATTCCACAAAACCGTTTTCTAGAGATGATCTGACTCCGGCGTCTACACATCACTATTGGCCATTGTCACAGTCATTGACTCTGAAAACTAACTAATCACCTTTTTATTTTTAGGCCTAAAGTCAGCGTCCTGGGCTCCCGGGAGCAGTTGTGCATACACCCAGATGTGAAGAAGCAAGAAAATAATCACGTGAAGGTACGTATACTCCATCTGCATCGCTGTCATCATGTGTTACATACAGATTAACATAACTTGTATCGTCCTGTCAGGTCCATATGTGCCGCTCCAAGGTGTCCACCCGCTCCTGTCACTACTATAATAATGTGGAGGGTAAGTTCTGTGATATGATAGATTATGGTGAGAAGAAGTCATGTGATAAAAATGGCTCAGGTTGCCCAGTCTCCCCATTCTTCTAGATCAGGGATGTCAAACTCAGGCCCTCCAGTTGTTGCAAAACTACAATTCCCATCATGCCTGGGCAACCAAAGCTAAAGGTTTTGGCTGTCCAGGCATAATGGGAATTGTAGTTTTGCAACAGCTGAAGGGCTTGAGTTTGACACCTGTGTTCTGTATGCCATGTTATACCCCTTGTTGTCATATCATACCCGCAGATATTGTAAAGCGGAGGCCCTGCTGTAAAACTACAAGGCATGCCAGCCATAGATATGCTTGAAATTATAATCTTTGCAACTACATTGAAATGTCAAGTAGTGTTCACTGGGGCCATAATACAAACTCATACAGTCTGCAATGATTGTCTTCCTAGAAAAGAGCACAGAGAAGGATCTCACCACCCACATACTGGACATCGAGGACCTGGTGAAGAGCGGCACCAAGCACAGGTACTGCAGTAACGTCACACGTCACATCTGCTAACTAGTGTTGAGCGGACCTGCCAAACGGTTTGGGTTTGGCAACGATCTCCGAATCCAAACGCTTGGCATTTGGCACACTTCCCAACACCTGCAGAAGTTGGATGCAGCCATAGGGCTGCCAGGAAAGCATGGATACAGCCTATGGCCTACGTTGCCGAACCTGAACAGTTTGACAGGTCCACTGAACCCTACTACTAACCCTTATGCAGTTAGGCTATGTTCACACGTTGCCTTTTTGATTGTTTTAGCTGGAACTGAATAAATAAGGCAATATGTGAATACAGTCTAAGTGCACATGGATATCATAATAAGGGGTGTTACATTTATAGAGCAGTGGGCTAGGACATGTGACCTCTCTTATGTCTGGCTGCTGATATCACCAAGGGTTTTAGAATCCTCAGTGATCTGCTTACAATGCAATTAGATTTTTCAGCCCCTTGAAATAGACTATACATGTTATTTTCTAAGTGTTGGATCTTTTTGTGTGCAGAGCCTGCCCCTACTACCTCTCAAGGAATCTCAAGCAGCAAGCGGACATTATATTCATGCCCTACAATTATCTGCTGGACCCAAAGGTAATAGTATCTCTACAACTGTAACCTCTGCTTACATATATCTAATCTATTGTTGAATTCATTGAGATCCAGCAACCAACTAATGCAATGGTGCTTAAGAACTACAGTTCCCATCATGCCTTGGCGTCCTTTGGCTGTACAGGCATGATAGGAATTATAGGTTTGCAATAGCTGGAATACTGCAGGTTTTGCACCAATGCTTTCTAATATATATAATCTACATGTCTTGCTAGACCTTCTCTTATGTCATGGGACAGGCTGGAGCTTTTTATATAGAATAGTTATAAAATATATTTCTATTTCCAGCTTCAATAGGACGCTATAGGTTCTGGGTTGTCAAATAAAATTATCTAGAACACACAAGAGATTTTATTAGCTTTGTGCAGACAGTGTTTTGTCTTTATGAGAATAAGTCATTATCATTTTCTGATGGAGATCTTTGCTTGGATTGAAAACATTCTTGTGTAGGTCCAAGGATGATATCCTGATTGTAGTACTAACAGCTGAGGGTTCTACATTGTGTGAACAGAGCCTTTCTGTGTTTTTAATCCACTCCTGGTTTCGGTTGCTATAAGGACCTGACATGAGGACCAAATACTGCCTGAAATATACTGTTTGTGAACCCAGCCTTAGGCTATGTTCACACTGCGTATATGTCCGGCCGCGAAAATATACGCGGTAAACTCCGGCCAGGGATTTACGCTACTTGCGGCCGGCTACGTACGGAGTGCGAACTTACACCCGCAGTCTACTTACGATTCCTGAGCGCCCTACGTAGCGATCTGACAGCGGTCTTTTACTTGGAAATCTTCGCCTAGCCCCGGACACCCCACAGAACCTTTTGGATCGGCACAAAAAGATGGCAAAATGAGGAAATCACCACTACGTACGGGACCGCATGTTACGCTACGGGCGTCAGTTACAGAATTTTCGTTCTCAAACAATGGTCTGGTTCATTTTTTACGCCGCCACATAGATCCTCGCGTAAGTTCTTACGTAGTGTGAACTGTGCCGCCGTAGATCGTATACTTTCCATTGTACGCAAACTACTTGTCTCTGGCCGCTTATTCACGGAACGCGCTGCGTCCGGAGACTTACGTAGTGTGAACATAGCCCCCGGGTGCGTTAACACGTACAGGATCTGCAGCAGATTTGATGGTGCAGATTTGAAACCGTTGACTCAAAGCAAATCTGCAGCTTCAGATCAGCGCCATCAAATCTGCTGCAGATCCGTAGATCCTGTACGTGTCAATGCTCCCTTAGACTCTTTATGGGGACTTGCATCTGTATGTCATTTTTCTGGCCTACAAATATTTGTTGAAGCTGCAATTTGCAGAAAAACGTTTTTTTTTTCCATTTTGTTTTCACAACCTTTGCCGCTTTTATGAAAGCTGGTGGGCCTTAAAGAGGTACTCCGGTAAAAATCTTTTTCTTTTAACCCCTAAACGGCCAAGGACATAAATGTACGTCCTGGCGCCGCTAGGGGAGTTCAAATGAGAAATGTCCGGTCTTCTAAGGGTTAAATCAACTGGTTTCAGAAGTTTACTTCTATTTACAAATCTGTAGTCTTCCAGTACTTATCAGCTGCTTTATTTTTGTAAGTTTTTGTCACTAGTTTTTAAAGAAAAAGATTTTTTATGGCGCATCTCTTTAACAGGAAGAGTTGTGGGTGATTTTATATAGCTAATGGAAGTTTTTGGCATAGACAAATACCAGCATAATAAACTTCGACACAATCATTTGGCACAAGTCACTGAAGAGCTTTGTTTACCTGCCAGCATAGATGATCGCCATAGAGCGAGCAGTCTAGGTCCTACACAACATTAGTAAACCTGTCCCATGATTCTTGTTTTCTAGAGTCGTAAGGCGCATAACATTGATCTGAAGGGCACGGTTGTGATATTTGATGAAGCACACAATGTGGTACGTCATCATCCCGGACAGCCGTCCTGTACCATTAGGGTCATGGAGCTTGACCTTTACCTATGACTTTTTACCATCCTGTCAGGAGAGAATGTGTGAGGAGTCGGCCTCTTTTGACCTGACACCGTATGACTTGGCTTCTGGCATTGATGCTTTGGATCTGGTGATGAAGGACCTCACAGACAACCTGGAGCAGAAGCACATAAGCGCACAGTTCAACATGGAAGCACCCAGTTCTGGTGAGTTAGAACCCTTTCACACATCAGTCTTATACTGTCTGCCATTGATATGATCGGACCTTTTTACACATCTGTAGTTGCTTTAGATCTGTAAAAATGGACAGGATTCTTGCTGCAAAAAATATTGGCGTGTCTTGTACAGACTGCATTTGTTGCATGGATCACTCATTTAAATCAGTGGGTCCATTCAATTCTTCTGGCTACAGATACACATTGGTAATGCTGTCCCTAGTTGCGGATCCACAATTACATAGAGCATTAAGGATGCGTAAATGTGGCCATGCAGGGTAAGAACAAGGTTTTCATTCTCCATCTACTATATATATAAATTAAAATTCCATTCCTATTTCATTAAAGCTACCTGATGAATTCTGGATAAATGGACAGAATTAGAAAAAATATTTCAAATCCAAGAAATGTATTCACATAATCCAGTACAGGAATGCAACGTTTTGACCCTAAGGGTCTTTATCAAGCACAGCGTTGCATTTCTGTACTGTATGATGTGAATACATTTCTTGGATTTGATTGCACTAGGCATGCTGTTTGAATTCTTTATTTTTAAAGTGATATTGTACCACCTTTCCATATAAAAAATTCATATCCTGCCGTATAAGAATTTCTTTGTGGTCTCTCCCCTCAAAAATGCATACTATTGTTGGTGGACAGTGCCGTAGGGGCGGGGCTTAATGGGCATGGAACATCATATCTCTGTCCACATCAGCGCAGTAAGCCCAGCCCCCTCCTTGACGTTATTGGCGTCTAGGCCCCGACCCCACTGCAGCCATTTGAATGGGCCTAGGCCCTGCCCCCTCTAATCCAGCTTTCACAGAGAGGGTGGGGCTATGCCTCTAGGTTGTCCTATTCTGATTATGCTGCAGAGGGGGTGGGGCCTATATGCATATGATGTCACAGAGGGACGGGGCCGATGTGGGTGGAGAGGTGGGCTTTCACGGCCGCACCAACAATAACATGCATTTTTGAGGGGAGAGACCCCAAATAAATGTCCACAATATAAGCTTAAGAAGGTGCTGAGAACTCTTGATATGGGTAGGGAATGACAGTATCACTTTAAGCCTTCACACCTGGAAAGTCTTCATGTAACAGGGAGACAGCAGGGAGAGGAGCGCACACAGCGCGACTTCTCCCAGCTCGTTCTCCTGATCGGTCACGGTCTGAACACTCAGACTCAGTGTTCAAAACATTTGACATCCCGTCTCTCTGACATGTCAAAATTGTTTTTTTTTTTTGTGATCTCTTTTAAAGGGTTTATTCAGGATCAGAAAAACATGGCCGGTGTCTTCCAATAATAGCCCGACTTTTGTCTCGAGTTTGGGTGGGGTTCAGCTATTTCTTTTTCTCCTTATATCTTTAATGTTGCTGTGTTTCCAGGTTTAAATGTAGAAATTGAAGACTTGGCCAAGATAAAGGGTGAGTGTTGATACCTGGCCGCTCCTAAAGACAGAAACACAGGTTAGCAAACATTGATGTAACAGCCTGGTACATCTGGAAATATTAATAGTTTGGATATCATTTTACAAGATCTTTTCTTACTTTCAATAAACACAGGTAGCAAAACTATAGGACCTGTAAACTTTTATTTTATTTACTGTTATTTCATTGGAGAAAAACATACTGTGTGATAGATGTTAATTTACATTTTTTGTGTTCATACTACATTATGTCCACTAGATGGCAGCACACTGTTTTTAATTATATGTATTCTGCCTTTCTACCCTTCAGCCACTAGATGGTGCTGGGTGCATGTGTATAAGGTAACACGTGTGTATAATATAACGGTACGGTTTTAATCCCCCAGGGGCCCTCCTGCAGATAGAGAGTGCCATTGACGCTGTAACACTTCCAGCCAATGGGAATGGCATTACCAGGGAAGGAAGGTAGGGGATAGCACTACAGTAGTGTTTTTTTTTTTTGTTTTTTTTTTTGTATATGAATGCCTGATGAGTCAGAATATCTGATAATCTGGCAGCTTTCTTCTTCCCTTCATGCCGAATTAAGGACCCAGTCATGTGAACTTTTCAGGATTATTTTCCAATATATGTCAGAGTACTGGGGCAAAAGTATTCTGACCTATACTAGGGTGTATCAGTGGCAGACCCAGAGTGTTTCCGAAATAGAAAAACAAGAAAACAGGCTGCATGTAGTCACTAGAAGGCTACATTTGCTCTAGTAAAATCAATGGGCATGCTGCAGGTATGCTTGAGTATATATTGAAATGCTTTTTTTCTGGTATCCTAATAAATCTAGGCTCTGAATGTCTATATAACAGGTAGAATGTGGGCTGTCTGGTTTATAGTGGCGGACCTCCTTCTATCACATCCTTGTGCTCTGATTTGACCACTTAAGCTTGTAAAATATATTAGGGAAGTTAGAAGTGCTGATGTATTTGGGTTTACCTTATAATTGAAGCCCCAGCTTAGACAACTCCATGCACTGGGGATGTTTCAGTGCTATTAAGCTGATCAGGGATCGGGTAAAGCTGGTATGCAGACTCCTGAATATATGATGATGACGTCAAGTAACCGCTTTTTAGCACCTTGGCAAAAGAAAATGGCTATGGGATCGATATCTACCTTAATTCCCCCTCCCCCCCACACCCTCCTCATTTTGGTACAAAATGTTCCTGTTGTGCGGTTCGTCAGTCTGGATGAGTGTGTAACATTCCTGCCGGTAATATACAATACACAGCAGAGAACGTGGAGATTTTATCTGACCACATGGCATCCTTCCAGCAATTGGTTACATGGATAACCTAATTTTCTGCTTTTAAGTAAAATGTTTGGAAAAAAAAACAAAAAACATAGAAAGTTGGCATCTATTCAGTGCAGATTCTGGATAACATTTATGAACACAAGCCACACTATCTGTTTACCAATCATTTGTCTATGGTAACTATAGTTCAAGGAGAAGTTCTGTAAAATACAAAAAAGGCAGGGTGCTGTGGGAACATAATAAACAAATATACTTATCTATACTCGTGCCCCCTAAGTGTGGTTCCCAGGTCCCGCTGACTGCCTCCTGCAGAGACATCACATGCCTGAGTGATTGATTACCTGCTCAGCCAATCAGTGATTGGGACGAGCAATCGCCCAGCAGGCTGTGACGTTGCAGCTGGAGGAGCTGGGTATGTGACATAACCCAATTCTAGGTGACCCGGGAGCGGTCCTATGGGGGCACAGGCACTGGTAAGTATTCTTTAAGTTCCCACAATTCTGGTAACTGGGTAGCAAACAGTAAAAGTGCCCCCTTTGTGTTTCACAAACTTATAGTGCCCTACACTACTGTCAGTCCCCTCAGACTGTAATGAACTTCCTAATGCCAAGTAATACTCCCTTGTACACAGCTGTACAAAATGGTCTGTATACTATCCGCAATTGCACATAGTATACCCATTGTTTTCTATGAGCCAGTGCATGTGACTATGCCGTCCATGGTCTGTGCATTTGCCCAGACCTTAAAGAAATAGTACATACCATTGCTTCTCGGCCTTTTGGCTAAGATCTGTTCTTATCAGTTTAATATCTGATACGCACCCTATCTGGGGACCATATATTAAATGGATTTTCAGAACAGGGAGATGGAAAAAGCTTGCTCCAATCATTGACCTGGTATTGCAGTGCTTCCAGGTTCAGGGCACCTAAAAAAAAATATATATAGGACATACCATTTTATGGTTTTAGTGGTCTGGACCACTGTGTATGGTCTGTTACTGTGCACACATTGGGGATGTCAGATGTTTATATAGGGTAGACTGTTCTCGTTCAGCCTTATCGCTGCCTCTACATGGGATTCTCCTATAGGTGGTTTTTTCATCTTGCTATGTGAAAGCTCATACAGTCTTGAGATTGCTCCGAGTCTTACAGATCCTTCTCTTCGCACAGTTACATCTTTGAGCTCTTTGCTTCTGCGGGGATCACATACGAAACAAGAACGAGTCTTCTGGAGTTACTGGATCAGATCATACAGCATGTGGGCGGAAGTAAGGAGTTCTCTGTTTTAAGTCTAACCTCCTTAATCATATAATAAATAGGTCTTATTAAACATCTCTGGTTTTAGGTTCTGGCGTCTTCACAAACACACTAGGCCTTCAGAAGTTGTCTGACATCATCCAGGTACGTAAGAAACGCTAGTAATGGGTTATGTTGTCCTGATCAATATGTCCTCCAGGAGAGATTTCATTAGCATTCTCACCAGGCTTTGCATGTAATGTTTTGGTAATTTTTTTTCTATATTTTCTACAGATTGTATTTAATATTGAGGTCCCCGAGGGCTCAGCGGCTCCAACCAGGAATCCGCAAATCTCCAAATTCTACAAGGTCAGGGACAGAGCAAAGCAAACGGCAATCACTAAAGCATCTGTCAACCTCATTGTATAGTTTATTCATAGATATAATGGACATTGATAGCTACATTTTTGTTAAAGGGGTTGGAGAGGGAATTTAGAAAAGAGACCTGTCCCCACCCCTCCTGCTGTTTATGGTCCAGAGCTTCACCACTCTGGAGTCCTGAGTGGAAGTTCGGACACTGTGCACAGGACCATTGCCACCAATCAGTGGTTACGTACAAGAGGCATATGGCAGCCAAGGCTAGTGGTTGGCCACAATGACCCATTTACATTGACATCCCCAGGACACTACTACTGGAGACTCTGAAGTGGAAACAATCAAAGTTGTCAGTAGAGATGAGCAAATCTACAGTAGGAACAAAGCAAATCAATCTGCAGGCTTTGAAGTCTGCTCCCCTCTGTGCCGCTCCTCCCCAGGTTCTGGAAAAAGATGGACCCAGTAATGGAAAACTGGAAAGATTCACTTATCTCTAGTTGTAAGGATGGATGGATAGATGAATATGATTTTTTAAAAAATTTCTCCAGTACAATTAAATGAACTCTTACTGTTCTGGTGGTAGAGTAACTATAAGCAGGGACGTGTATATAATAGCACTTGTGTCTTTTATCTTCAGGTCCATATCCATCCAGACACCAGCCAGAAGAAGAAACCTCGTGGGGATATCTGGAGTAACAGCAGAAGGCAGGGAGGTGAGTGCTCTGTACACTTAAGGCCCTATTCCATGGAACGATTATCGGCCGTTAGAAGGCAACAATCAGCCAACGTCGTTCATGTCGGCTGATCGTTGCAGTCGTTTCTCTTTCAACCATGTTGAAAAACAAACGTCTGTGATAGCAGCGATCTGCTGCCGTTGCTCCGTTGAATAGGAGCAGTGTCAGCAGACCGCCACTATCCCTTATGGGCTGCCTGAACGATCTAGCGATCACCCGTTCCGCACTCACCTGCTCGCTGCCGCCGCGTGTATTACCGGTGGCAGTGAGTGGGGAACGAGTAGCAAACAAGCGCTAATAGCGCTCCTTTGCTTCTCACTGTCGGCTAGTGGAATAGGGGCTTTACTCTTGCTCTCAGCTTATTCATGGCATTGTCCCTCCTATGTATGCCCTATATGGGTAGTGAGGGCTCACGATGCCAGCAATCACCAAACTGATAGTGGGGTTATTGCAAGACCTTAGGTTGCAGGTAATCAGGTAATATTTCTGTGTAAATGGACCCTAAGGTTTGCATATAAAGTTACTTTAAAGAGCTAAAATACATGCTGAATCTCCCCTACCCCCTCATATTAACCCTCCCTGCAAAACAGAGTGCAGAAACAACTGGCCAGGGACACTGTTTACATGTACCGTCTCCGAAGGGAGGAGGGAAAGATGGATAGAAAAGCTAACACACAGTTTTCTGTGTATTCAGCAGAAAGCAGCAGACTCAAAACCCGGGGAAGGAGACAGAAAAGATAATAACAAATATGGAATAAATTGTTAGGGTGGGTTCACATTGAGGAATTCTCACGGATAAACTCCGTGGAATTTCGCCAGCTGTAAGAATTGACATGACAGTTCTTTCGGCGGAATGTGGAATCAGCCGGCCCAAACATGGTGTCTATGGAGCCAGCGTAAAGGCAGCTGGCGGAATTCCGCTGAGTTTATCCGCGAGAATTCCTCAGTGTGAACCCACCCTAATAATTTGTTCCATATTTGTTATTATCTTTTCTGTCTCCTTCCCCGAGTTTTGAGTCTGCTGCTTTCTGCTGAATACACAGAAAACTGTGTGTTAGCTTTTCTATCCATCTTTCCCTCCTCCCTTTGGAGACGGTACATGTAAACAGTGTCCCTGGCCAGCTGTTTATCCGCGAGATTTCCTCAATGTGAACTCACCCTTAGTCTTCAGCAGGGGGGGATGGATGATTCAGTGTGTATTTTACTCTTTTACTTTGTCAACAGAATCTTATATGTGCTGCTCAGCAGGCTTTTTGCATTTTTCTCTATTGGTGGCGTCTGAGTTTTTGCAGTCCCGTGCACCTCTCTGCTGCCTCCACCCTATTTGTATGAAGAATCGGGGTTTTGCCTGTTTTGAGTATATATTTTCCCATTTTCCACCTCTTTTCTCTCTCAGGGAAGGTTCTCAGCTACTGGTGCTTCAGTCCCGGTTACACAATGCACGACCTTGTGAGTCATGGGGTACGGAGCATTATTCTGACCAGCGGGACCTTGTGTCCTCTCGGCTCCTTCACCATGGAAATGCAAATGTAAGTGGCCTAATGTAATACATGTTGGGAGTTGTAGTTTGCCAACTGCTGGAAGCCCACTTCCCATGACATCTATGTGCATATATGGGTTTCATGCTTACTGGGGTTGCTTATTGTTACTGTCTGATGCCGTTAGTCCATTCTGAATTTCCAGCCCTTTCCCGGTGTCGCTGGAGAACCCACACGTCATTGACAAACACCAGATCTGGGTTGGAATTGTTCCTCAGGGCCCTGATGGAGCTAAGCTCAGCTCTGCTTTTGATAGAAGGTAAAGTGACCGCAATACCAGCTCCTGATGCCCCCATATTTTTTTAGTTTGACATACTGGAACATTGCTCCCTTGCATTCCGATTTGGGCTGTTCCTCTGTTATTTACCCTGGAAATACAGTATGTAAATGTGCTATAGCATTTCAGATATACATTCTGATGCTATACAGTACATGCCCTGAAAATACAGAATGTAAATGTGCTATAGCATTTCAGATATACATTCTGATGCTATACAGTACACGCCCTGAAAATACAGAATGTAAATGTGCTATAGCATTTCAGATATACATTCTGATGCTATACAGTACACACTAAGTGCTGCTTATTGCTGTAATTCCTGTTTATTACAACGTGAATGTGTTACTATATGTCTCCTCTTTTATCTAAAAATGCATAAAAGTCTTATTTTACTTTTCCTACAGGTTTTCACCAGATTATTTATCCTCTTTGGGGAAAACAGTTGGTAATTTCCGCTCAGTTTTACTATAATTTTGCATGGATTTCTTTGTGCACGTGTATATATTTTTTGTGGACTTGTACAAGCTTCCTCCCTCTGTTTGCAGGGGAGGGACGCCCTGTCTGATCTCCACCTGTCTGTGCTAGGAATGGAATTCCTGCCATCTATTCTGCTTCTCTCTGTATTTGGGTTATACCTGCCTGGACACCATCTGCCTGGGCAGGGGAGGGGCCTCTTTGGCTGGGCAGGGGAGGGGCTTCTCTGGCTGGGCAGGGGAGGGGCTTCTCTGGCTGTGCATGGAAGGGGCTTTCTTGGCTGGGCAGGGGAGGAACTTTCTTGGCTGGGCAGGGGAGGAGCTTTCTTGGCTGGGCAGGGGAGGGGCCTCCTTGGCTGGGCAGGGGGAGGGCCCTCCTTGGCTGGGCAGGGGAGGGGCTTTCCTTGGCTGGGCAGGGGAGGGATTTTTTTTTATTTCCTTCACAGGGATGCTTTTCCTGCCTGATTCCAACCTCTGTCTATTGAGTCTGTCCTTTGTGGATTACTTTTGTGTTCGTCATAAACCTTATGTTTTGTTTCCAGGTAACATCTCTCGTGTGGTTCCTCACGGCCTGCTAGTCTTTTTCCCCTCATACCCAGTCATGGATAAAAGCCTGGAGTTCTGGAGGGTGAGGTTGTGGTTCAGGTGTCAGGTTGGCCCTGTGCCCTGTATAGCACATGTGCAGTCATGTCTTCCTGTTCTTTCTTTTGCAGGAGAATGGCCTCACCTCACGGATAGAAGACGTAAAACCAATGTTTGTGGAGCCAAGAGGAAAAGGATCATTTACGGAGGTGAGAAAAGCCGTAACGTGATCATCTGGTGGCGTCCTCAGGAATATGATTCACTATCACATGGAAATCTAATAATGTATAATTTCTATATACAACTCGCAATGTAAAGACCGCCTATTGGCCATATGTATAACATAGATTTAAACCTAGAAAATATAAATAAAGCAAATGTATTGAAAACTGCTTGTGATCACAACCCCTGCTGATTTCTTTAAAAATAAATCTTTTGCAGTACTGCCTCTTTTATTACTATATAATATTTTTTCTAGATAATTGATGCATTTTATGAGAGGATCCAGGCTCCCAGCAGCAGCGGTGCCAGTTTCTTTGCAGTATGTAGGGGCAAGGTGTGTGTTTTATGTCCCATGCTGTTTAATGGCCGGCCTATACTTTACATATATTACAGCCACGGTTCCTCTTCTAGGCTAGTGAGGGCTTAGACTTTGCAGACTGCAATGGCCGAGGCGTTATCATCACTGGCCTCCCGTTCCCCCCACGAATGGATCCTCGGGTGATATTGAAGATGCAGTTCCTGGATGAGATGAGAAAAGGGAAAGGAGCTGGTGGACAGGTAAGACTATTTGGCAATTTTTAGGTTTGGATGGTACACTTTAGAGACCACTAAATAAATATATATATATATATATATATATATATATATATATATATATATATATATAAACAAGTTGTTCTAGCAAGGTTTCCTCATCTATATGCATTTTAGGGGATAGGTATAGCAGGTGAGGAGGTAGCGGTAGCACCTGGGTTCTGGTCACAGTGGGGCCCATATAAGAAGGCGTCAGTCTTATAAATGGTATGTGGTTTCTCTCTTTTTGGCATTGAGCATAGGACATCGTAAACGAAGAACCAAGCATTATATGATTGGCCCTTTATTTGAATGGTCAGCATGTAATTGTAGGTTTCTCCTGTAGGGGGAGCTGCATTAAGAGCTGTATAGCGAGAGGTAACCGGAAAAGAGGAAAAGATGAATGTGTATGGGGACCCAATGCATAACTTGTCCCAATACACACCCATTCCAGGCATTTACACTGCAGCTGTCATTGTATAGCAATGGGTATTATTCCAAGATTTGCACCCCCTATAAGTAGGACACTAGTATGAAGGATGAAGCTGTTAGTTATCTCACATGCGCCAGGTAAATAAAGTAAATCTCTTTGTCTTTATCCTTACTTTAGTTTTCATAAATGTCCACACTTTCTTTTTCCCCACAGTATCTATCCGGACAGGAGTGGTATCGACAGCAAGCCTCTCGAGCCGTCAACCAAGCCATAGGCCGAGTCATCCGACATCGACAGGACTATGGCGCCATCTTTCTGTGTGATCACAGGTAAAATATTCAGGGTGCATGGTGTGCTTAAACGGGGGTTTACACCTTTTTGTACCCATTTTTTATTGTTCAGTGGTGCTAACATAAATTACGCATACCTTGCAAATAGCCCTGACTAAAATAATGTATTGTAGACTTGTGTGTGCCTGTAGACTGATCATGCCGTTTTGTGGTTAGTGGGCCCTACACAAGATAGTTGTGATCTGAAAACTCTTTTGGCTGACTGCCCCCATGGGATTAGACGGACAGCTAATACGTATGGCGTCCCCCAAACCCCAGGAAGGATTGGGCCAAGCTGAGCATGCTGTGTTCTCTGTAGTTTATCTTCCTGAGAACTAAAGGACTGAACAATTAAAATACACCAAGCCCAATCCTTCCTGGGGGTGGGGAAGAGAGGACGCCATACGTATTAGCTGGCCAGCCAATCCCATTAAGACTGGTGAGTTTGCCTGACGCTTTTCTTGTGCGTAAGGCCGGGCTATTCATTTTCCTATCTGCTTCCTCTTCTACCTGTCCGTGAAGAATAATAGGGTCGGATTATGGCCTATCACCATGAGTAAACATAGATGTGCGTGGGCGCTGTGTATGGAAAGCAGTGGATATTTGAATAGGACTATTTTTAGGTTACTTTATCTCTATTGGTGATGCATCGGTGCAATAAATAATTATTGCAAAAGTGTTCAGTAAGACCACTTCTTCTTTTAAAGAATGGAGGTTACGCCTAGTACAGGTTGTAAAGCTAAAGATAGGATTTTTGACCGCTTGACTACCACTGTATTAACATAACTTAGTATATAGGGCTAACATGTATACACTGTATATTACAATATAGAGGATGCAGGTAGGGGAGACAGGTTCATAACTCCATACATTTTCTGATACACAATTCTGATTCAGAGTCTCCTAGACCACTAATTGCCTAGACCACTAGTTTCACTCCTAAATGCTTTGTCCTCGGGTATAGGCTAAAGTTAGCCTATACCTGAGGACACACAAGATGGGGGGAAACTAGTGGTCTACTCTAGGCGATGTTCAGCCTTTAAATAATTCTACTTCTACATGTCACTTCTTTCGGCGGATAGCGGAATACGCTGGACCATAGAATGGTGTCTATGGAGCCGGCGGAAAGGCGCGCAGCCTTGCGTGCGGACAGACAGTGGAATTCAGCTGACGTTATCCGCGAGAATTCCTCAGTATGAACCCACCCTTAGGTTGCAGGTTCCCTATAGGGATTGACGAGGCTGTTCCTTGTGAAAGTCAATGGAAAAATAGATCAAAATGGATGCACACAAATGAATCTGTATTTTCATCCCTTTTTCATCAGGTTTTTTTTCTTTTTTGCATAAAACGGATGGCAAAAACGCAGTGTGAACCCAGCCTTAGTTACCTAATAATAAAAGTTTAGTTCTAAAGCTAACACCACCACCACTAGACACACCTGCCCCGTACACTGTAACACCACCAACACTAGACACACCTCCCCTGTACACTGTAACACCACCACCACTAGACACACCTGTCCTGTACACTGTAACACCACCACCACTAGACACACCTGCCCCGTACACTGTAACACCACCAACACTAGACACACCTGTCCTGTACACTGAAACATCACCAACACTAGACACACCTGTCCTGTACACTGAAACACCACCACCACCACTAGACACACCTGTCCCGTACACAGTAACACCACCACCACTAGACACACCTGCCTGTAGACTGTAACACCACCAAAACTAGACACACCTCCCATGTACACTGTAACACCACCACCACTAGACACACCTGCCCCGTACACGGTAACACCACCACCACCACTAGACACACCTGCCCCGTACACGGTAACACCACCACCACCACCACTAGACACACCTGCCCCGTACACTGTAACACCACCAACACTAGACACACCTCCCATGTACACTGTAACACCACCAACACTAGACACACCTCCCATGTACACTGTAACACCACCACCACCACTAGACACACCTGCCCCGTACACGGTAACACCACCACAACTAGACATGCCTGCCCCGTACACTGTATAACAACACTACCACCACTAGACACACTTGCCCCGTACACTGTAACACCACCACCACTAGACACACCTGCCCTGTACACTGTAACACCACCACCACTAGACACACCTGCCCTGTACACTGTAACACCACAACCACTAGACACACCTGCCCTGTACACTGTAACACCACCACCACTAGACACACCTGTCCTGTACACTGTTACACCACCACCACTAGACACACCTGCCCTGTACACTGTAACACCACCACCACTAGACACACCTGCCCCGTACACTGTATAACACCACCACCACTAGACACACCTGCCCTGTACACTGTAACACCACAACCACTAGACACACCTGTCCTGTACACTGTAACACCACCACCACTAGACACACCTGCCCTGTACACTGTTACACCACCACCACTAGACACACCTGCCCTGTACACTGTAACACCACCACCACTAGACACACCTGTCCTGTACACTGTAACACCACCACCTAACAAGTTCCTTGTTGGAGAACAGCAAGTTGCGCAAAAACTACTGAACCATTGAACAGTTGAAGTGTTCTCTAAAGTTCAGAGAATAAGTTCACCTGTAAAGGTTTGAGGGTATTTTAGGTTCACCCTGACCTTTCACCCACAAGCCAAATATCCCTAGCTGTTTGTGAGTAGTTTATGAACGTAACCTCAAGTGTCGTGGTGACCTTCACCCCTATCAGTTCCGATACGCAATAAGACTGGTGCCCGCCGTCAGCAGCCCCGGCTACATTCCCTTCCTGTATACACAGACAGATCATCTATTTACACACTGACAGACGTCTAGGAAAAAATAAGCTGTAAAACAATCATAAAGATGGAGGAGATTGTGCAATACTATGTATGCACTTCAGATCGAGCTCTAGTCCTGGTGCCAGGTGCAGTACGTCACTGGTGTCACAGGACGGACAGCCTCGTCACCCCCTATAGGGAAGCTGTCACCGGTGACCAGGATTCTCCAGCAGCCCTATGAGGAACGTCTGATCGTCACATGACCTGAGAAAAGGAAGGGGTTTTCCTTGTGTGTTTATAGGGATTCTGTGATGCATGAGAACAGATGATGGTGGACGGGGGGGGGGGGGGAGTAGTTCTAAAAATAGGAGACAAAAGGAAATATAGTAGGCGTACAAAATAGGTACAAGAATACACTCAGTCGTCCTATATTATTGTAGGGGATCTGATATCTGGGGCCCCCCACCATATTGCTATGGATTGTCCATACTAGTGGCACTGTACCTGGTCTTGCACTACAAGGCATAGCCACATTTGTTCTATATAAATATATAATTCATCATGTCCGGTTGTGGTGCATCACCTTGAGCTTTGTGGGTTTACTACAGTCGTATCCGGTCTAGACATCCTTTGTGTAGCGCTGCAGGTAACCCATAAAGTAGTGTGCAGACTGGATCCTATAGTAACATATACTCAGCATGGAGACGTATGAGCTTTGTTCACACGTGGGCTGTGGCTCTTCTTTTTTACGGCTGTTTGCGTTGCATGACGATTCCGTCTTCATTTCTACACATAGAGAAGCCTGTGGATTTCCTTGACGTAAAACGTAACTTTTTGTGTGTCCGAGCTTCCCTGTAACTGGTGTGAGAACTTTGGCAGATGTGATTCATGTTCCCCAGAAGTTGTTTGGTTATCAAAACCTGTGGTTTGTATAATAGGCTATATTGCCGGACGTGTGGTGTGCAAGAGATGACCAGACGCTGGCGTCATCTACCGCCCACACCTTCCGGGATGACTCGAGGCTTGTACAGTCAGACACGAGCAAGCCACCATATTGAAGCCTTAGGGTATATTAACAAATAAGCTGCAGCATATGAATGCACCCCTAAGGAATTGTCTCATCACATAGACCCCGGCACACCATTCTCCATTCTGCTAGTGGCCAGTACAGTCGGCTACAGGTGAAAAGCATGATGGGTACGCTGGTTAGCTATGATGGTGTATTCCTCATCACTTACATTAGCAGAAGGGCTTATGGTTTGTATCTACAAGGAAGATGGCCGCCGGCCCCAGTACATGGTGCACGTGTGAATATGATGTAGATTGGAGGCCGCTCCTAGCATCATGTCACCAATGTCTGTGATTTAGGGTTACGGGTGACCACAGTTGTGTTCTTGTGTTGGTTGCTGTAACCCTCGCCTCATCCACTTGTTACATCTGTTTCTGGAAGCGCCAATATGGCTGCCATAGCATGTGAATAGTAGCTGTCACCCAATTTTGCAGGGCGACCCTCTCTCGTTGTTAGTGAGTATACTAGATAATATAGTGGTTCACAGTGGTACACAAGCAGGAAAGCCTCTAGAATTGGGAAGAAGGAGCTGAGATCTCACATCTTCCCCACCGGTACATCTCCCCGTATTATGTAATCAGCCATAGATCGGTTATTTTCCACCCTATACGTTGGCGGTGACTCACTGATATCAAGTCTTCATAAACACCCACACCCTGTATAACAACACGGTGAGCAAGCACGTTATCAGCGAGAAAAGGAAGATCCCTCATTGCAACATGGGAAGATTGTGCATCCACCCGGGAACCTCCGAACCGCAGAATATGACACTTACATTGATGTGCGGGTGCCACTCTCACGCAAATATGGAATCCATTATCCCCGTATATGGGTCAGGGTGAGTCGGCCATGTTGAATTAAAGGGATAGTTCTCAAAAATGTTTTTCTTTCAAATCATCTAGTGCTACAAAATTATAAAGATTTGTAATTTACTTCTATTTAAAAATCTCCAGTCTTCCATTAATTATCATCTGCTGTATGTCCTGCAGGAAGTGGTGTATTCTCTCCAGTCTGACACATTGCTCACTGCTGCCACCTCTGTCCATGTCAGGAACTGTCCAGAGCAGCAGCAAATCCCCATAGAAAACCTCTCCTGCTCTGGACAGTTCCTGACAGGAACAGAGGTGGCAGCAGAGAGCACTGTGTGAATCTGGAAAAAAATACACCAATTCCTGCAGGACATACAGCAGCTGATAAGTACTAGAAGGCGTGTGTGTGTGTGTGTGTGTGTTGATGGGGTTGCAGCAGTTTGCTGTTTTACTATCCCACCTGTAGGTAATGCATAGGATTTATAGCAAACACGTGTATCAGTTTTATTCTCTTTGGTAGTCCGTTCAGTATTCTGTTCTGCCTTGGTTCTTAGCAGGTGTATGATGCTCATTGTTTGTTCTGTAATTCCCAGGTTCAGTAACAGCGACGCTCGGGCTCAGCTCCCCTCCTGGGTCCGTCCTTTTGTCCACATCTATGATAACTTTGGACATATAATACGTGACGTATCGCAGTTTTTCCGTGTGGCGCAGAAGATTGTGAGTATTCCTAATGCCAATGCTTTTGGCTATTGATTTTGGTTGATTCACACAGTTTATAGCTGTATTTTATCCATTCACAGATGCCGCCTCCTGTACCAAAAGCCTCTCATAAAGAAAGGGGCTCTTTTGTGTCCTCCTCAGATTCCCCGGCTCGCTCCCAGTCTTCTCACGTTGCTTCCAGGTTACAAGAAAACCTTAAAAAAGCTAAAAGTCTTGACTCTCATGTACCCAGCCTGAAAAGAAAGAGAGATGGAGGTAACATTGCAACTATGTCTGTGCAGGCCTTACACCAATGAATGCATACAAGTTACTTAGAAGTGCCTGAAAGTTGCCCTTGTGTTTAATGGGCACTGTCGCTTTAAAAGAAAAATTCTGATGTGTCGTAGAGGCGTAGCAAAAGATTTCATTGGTCAGGTTCAGGCTTTAAGTTGAGAGAAGTGCACAATAAGTACAATACAACCGTTTTTGCAGGGAAGAGGCCATGTTATTAGGAACAAATGATAGAACTTTTTCTGCCCAAAACAGCACCCTTCTTGTCTGTGTCTGTTATTACATTGAGGCTGGGTTCACACTACGTAAAATTTCAGTCAGTATTGTGGTCCTCATATTGCAACCAAAACCAGGAGTGGAGTGAAAACACAGAAAGGCTCTGTTCACACAATGGTGAAATTGAGTGGATGGCCGCCATTTAAATAATGGCAAATATTTGCTGTTATTTTAAAACAACGGCTGTTATATTGAAATAATGGCCGTTATTTACTGTTATATGGCGGCCATCCACTCAATTTCACCATTGTGTGGACAGAGCCTTTCTGTGTTTTTAATCCACTCCTGGTTTTGGTTGCAATATGAGGACCACAATACTGACTGAAATATACGTAGTGTGAACCCAGCCTGTAAGTGAGACTGTCAGTAAGTTTAGGCCATCGTATCTCACGGTAGCATAAACTAGTGACAGAGAAGCTAAACAGAATGATGTATCACTTACATTGTTCTGTGCAGCTGATCCAGAGATCTCCTTCTGAATAACATGGACAATAAGTAGTCCTCTCTATTACGTGCAGGAGCTCAGTAGTCCTGGATATTCATGAGAAGCAGGAAACTCCACCCACCAGCTTCTGATTGGCAGTTATCTATCCATGCTGTGTATAGGAAGCAACTGTCAATCAGCAGATGGAGGGCGGGGGAAGGGGTACGGCAAGAATCTTATTCTCCTGCATATTAGGAGAACGGCTGAACAGAATGTTAGTAATAAACAGATCTGTTCAGCATTTCTGTCACTAGTTTATGCTGTGTGCTATTTATTTACTTGATGGGCAACTGGCTGCTATGCTAGACAAAACTCAGGCCTGGAGCGGACGCTGTATCCAGTGGAAACAAAAGCCAATAGTGCGTTTCCTAAGGTGACCATTGTAGTGTCCATGGGTGTTGTCTTAAACTTTTCCCTAAACTTTAAACATAATGTGAATTGGCTCTGCCGTGCAATCATTTGCTCTGCCTGTGTAATCCAACCACTATTCTGTTGTTCCAACATTTGCATTAATGTGGAAGCTCTGGAACACAAACGTCAAACTCAGGCCCTCCAGCCGTTACAAAACTACAATTCCCATCATGCAGCAGTATATCTACAGCTGGAGGGCCTGAGTTAGACACCCCTGCCCTGGAAGGACAGACCACTGCTTCCATCTTATGCTGCAATCTATGGGGGCTTCTTATTTGTATGACCTTAGATGACAAAATGGAGACCCACTCTGACTTCTGTGAGGGCTACGAGGAAAATATCGAGGTTGCTGGTCGGCGTCCTGCAGGATTATTGGACGCATTGGATCACAGCGAGAAAAGACTTCAAGGAGAGCCGAGCTCTGAGGAGAAGGTGACGCTGCAGACCGCGAGGCATGAAGGAGTTTTATTCAACGTCTGCGTATGTGACGTTTCTTTTTCGTCTCATAATACAGATCACCCGACTTTCCACTCTGTCTTTGCAATATGACAAGAGGCTGAGCGAGGAGCAGAGGGGGAATAAGAAGAAGATCAAGATTGTTCAGAACCGGGTATGTCCATTTTATATTACTCCTTGTTAGACAGGGATGTCCTCTGTGAATCCTGTGGTTCAGGGGTAAGGAACCTTGGCTCTCCAGCTGTTGCAAAACTACAACTCCCATCATGTCTGGATAGCCAAACCTTTAGCTTTGGCTGTCCAGGCATGATGGGAGTTGTAGTTTTGCACCAGCTGGAGAGCCAAGGTTCCTTAACCCTGCCATGGTTGTATCTGCAAAGCCACAGGGGGGATGCAAATCTACAACTCCCTTTATGCCTGGACAGCCAAAGATGGGCTGTCCAGGTATAACGGGAGTTGTAGTTTTACAACAGCTGGAGGGCTGAAGGTTCCCCATCCCTGATGAAGATTGCAGAGTGATTTATTTCTCAGCTTCTGCCCATAATCATCTTGTCGTCCTTTCTCAGCCTCCGGAGGACAGTTCTCCGACAACTAAAAAGATGAGCTGCGCATCAGCATTCATGATGTCCGTCAAGCATTGTCTTAGTCAGGAAAACTACAACCTCTTCATGGCGGCTCTGACGGACTACAAGAAAAGTAATGACTTAAAGACCCTCATTACGAAATTGTGCGATCTCTTCTGCCAGGAATCTGGGAAATACGCCCTGATGAGAGGTGAGTCGAGGGCAAGCGTTCACATGGGGAGAGAAAGGGAGGGGGTCAGCTAGTTACCACAGTTAGGAGGATATGTCCGTCCTCCACACTGCCTGAGTTTGCAAATGTATTCCCCATAAAATACATTCAAACCATATTGATTTCTGTTATGGGAGGTACAGTAAATGGACAGCTGACCATTGACATATCTCTTGTCTAGAGGGTGGGGTCCATACAGTACAAAGTAAGCAGTGTATGGGGGGCAGGGTCACACCCCATCGACCAGCAGAATGGTAACCTACATTACTGGGAAGCATAACAGAGGCACAATGTGGAGTTCTGCAATAGATTATGTAGAATTAGTCTTTTCCTGGGTATTTGTAGTTACAGCTTGTGATTGTACCCTGTAAATGTTAGCCGCACAATAGAATGAACACAAGCTTCCCCTGTACAGGATATTTTTAGTCTTAGTTAATACAGTCATGATGAGTTCACGGTAAGTCTGCTTACTGACTGCTTCCCTTTAATGGCAGCGTCAACCTGTTTTACACAGTCATTTAGCCATGAAGCTGAGGAAGTGGCTTAACAAGGGACACATTGTTTCTATATTGGATCCTTATTGAAGTTCCCAAAATGCAGACAGCAGAAGAGACAATGGGGGGTCCGCTTCTGGCTGCCATGGCTGCGTCCAGATGTTTTACTACATAATGGTGTCTGTGTATATTAAAGTGTATATAGAACAAATCAGAACTAAAAGTAATAATGCACATGGGGCCGCTCCATTATCTCTGGCTATCCCCGTGTTTTGAGACTCGTAACTGAGGCTCCACGGACCCCTTTTTTGCATATTCAAATTTTGTATGGGACAATCAATGGAGACTTGTAATTGAGTACTCCATTGGAATTTTTCACTGTTCTCCCTGAGTTCAGTGATTGTTGTGTTTTGTTGGTCTATTTGTCATTACCCCAGTAGCCAGAATCCTGCTCCACACTGACGAGGGGCAAATACCCCGAAACTGCAGTCTGTGGATGGATGCCTAGCCTTGGTAACCCTTGTCTTATGTCGTTATACTCGCCACAGAGTTAGACTTTGACTTACAGGGGCCACTCTGGTGTTTCCCTATTTAGGTCCCAAAGCTCGCAACAGAGTGAGGACCTGAGGGACTATGTATCAGGGTGGTTTGGTGCTCTCCCCACTAGGAGGCACCCCTTGGCAATGGGCTTCCTTCTCTGGAGAGAGGGATATCTGGCTATTCCCGTGTTTTGAGACTCGTAACTGAGGCTCCACGGACCCCTTTTTTGCATATTTAAATTTTGTATGGGACAATCAATGGAGACTCGTAAATGAGTACTCCATTGGAATTTTTCACTGTTCTCCCTGAGTTCAGTGATTGTTGTGTTTTGCCGCTCCATTATCTCCCCTTGTTTTTTCTGTTCTCTGCCGTGTTTTTCCAAAAATAATACAGGGTCTTTTATAAAAAAAAATTTCTTTAAAAAAAAAAAAAAAAAAAAAAAAGGGTCTTGTTTTGGGGTTAGGTGTTATTTTTCCCATGAACAATAATCGCACCTTATGCTGAAGTGTTTTCTTTCTAGAGTAGGGCTTATATTTAAAGCCTACTCTAAAAACCCAGCAAAATCAAGCTTTGGAGAAACTGGATTTTATGGCCTGATCCTCCATATATTACTCCTACTGTTCCAGCAGCTGCCATGTCCTGCCCTTACTGTTCCTCTATACTAGGAACCAACTTTGGCTTTACTTACTTGTTGCCATTGCTATTTACCTGGCACCAGCTATGTCCCGTCTCACCCCTTACCTCTCCTATTCATCGGGCACCAGCTGTACCCTGTCTCACCCCTTAACTCTCTTATTAATCGGGCACCAGCTATGTCCTGTCTCACCCCTTACCTCTCCTATTCATCGGGCACCAGCTGTACCCTGTCTCACCCCTTAAAGAAGCAGTTCACTTTTTATTTTTTTCGCCCCCCCGGGTAGCCGCTGTCATGTATACTTACAGAAGATGATCGGTGTCCCGTTCCCGTCGGTCAGTTCCGTCCCGCGGTGCCGTTCACATCGGGCGCGCGCTCACTTCCGCCGGCTGCTGCGAGTCCTCTTCTCTGCCCAGTGATTATATGCCGGAAGTCACTCGCTTCCATGCATTCTCTATGGAAGCGCGTGACTTCCGGCGTTCAAATGACAAGGGAGAGAAGAGGAGTCACAGCGTCGGCGGAAGTGAGCGCGCGCCCGATGTGAACGGCACCGCGGGACGGAACTAACCGACGGGAACGGGACACCGATCATCTTCTGTAAGTATACTTATTAATCGGGCACCAGCTTTGTCCTGTCTCACCCCTTACCTCTCCTATTCACCTGGCACCAGTTATGCCCTGTCTCACCCCTTACCTCTGCTATTCACCTGGCACCATCTATGCCCCGTCTCACCCCTTACCCCACCTATTCACCTGGCACCATCTATGCCCCGTCTCACCCCTTACCCCTCCTATTCACCTGGCACCAGCTATGCCCTGTCTCATCCCTTACCCTTCCTATTCACCTGGCACCAGCTATGCCCTGTCTCACCCCTTACCCCTCCTATTCACCTGGCACCAGCTATGCCCTGTCTCATCCCTTACCCTTCCTATTCACCTGGCACCAGCTATGCCCTGTCTCAACCCTTACCCCTCCTATTCACCTGGCACCAGCTATGCCCTGTCTCATCCCTTACCCTTCCTATTCACCTGGCACCAGTTATGCCCTGTCTCACCCCTTACCTCTCCTATTCACCTGGCACCATCTATGCCCCGTCTCACCCCTTACCCCACCTATTCACCTGGCACCAGTTATGCCCTGTCTCACCCCTTACCTCTCCTATTCACCTGGCACCATCTATGCCCCGTCTCACCCCTTACCCCACCTATTCACCTGGCACCAGCTATGCTCTGTCTCAACCCTTACCCCTCCTATTCACCTGGCACCAGCTATGCCCTGTCTCATCCCTTACCCTTCCTATTCACCTGGCACCAGCTATGCCCTGTCTCATCCCTTACCCTTCCTATTCACCTGGCACCAGCTATGCCCTGTCTCAACCCTTACCCCTCCTATTCACCTGGCACCAGCTATGCCCTGTTGCACCCATTGCAGATTTTCAACAACTAGAGGTTTTCAGGTTTGACATTTACCACTTCCCTTGCTGTTCCTATTTAGTAGGCACCATCTATGCCCTGTTGCACCCCTTACTACTCTTATTTACCTGGCACTAAATAGGCATTGAGATTTCCCTCACTACTGCTATGGATCTAGCACCAGCACCTCGCTAGTCTTACTCCCCCTGGCACCAGTTATGTCTAGTTATTACCTTTCTCCTGGCTCTGATAATACCCTATCCCCTTCTATGCTCACTGTTTAATTTATTTTTTAGGTTTTTACCAGTTTATTAGACCCCACCACAAGAAAGAGTTTGATTCGGCATGCAAGGAGATGACAGGAACCGGGTGTGGATACAAACCAGAGCACAGTATACCACGGGACGAGCGGGAGAAGGGTCAGATGAGTGCTGCTTTCTCTTTTATTTCACCTGTTTTGTTATTGGGTAACTTGCTTCAACTTTGTTAACTTCATTTCCTTGTTTGTGCAGCACAAGCTACAACAACTGCCTCCAAAGTGACCACCTCCGAGAGCTCATCCGAGCACCTGAACCATGGGGGGGCGCACCTGAGCTCCGAATCACAGAAAGGTAGCTGCCCGGTCACTAGCTCTGCTTTATGTGTCTGGAATTTGTTCTGCGGACTGGACCTGAGAGCTCCCAGCATCCATGATTAATTATAATGCTCCCAGCATCCATGATTAATTATAATTTGCGCTAGTGTACTGACATGGCTCCCGACAGCATGATTAATCATGCATTCTGGGAGCTCTCAGGTCTGGTATTCCGTGTATGGACGGAATTCTATGGATGGGTGAATGACCCCTTACCTGTGCATCCTGGCATTCCTAACCTGGTGCTGTGCAGGGACTGCAGCTCATCCCCATTCACCCTAGTTCAGGGGTGTCACACTCAGGCACTCCAGCTGCTGCAAAACTACAATTCCCATCATGCCTGGACAGCCATAGCTTTAGCTTTTGCTGTCCAGGCATGTTGGGAATTGTAGTTTTGCTCTAGCTGGAGGGCCTGAGCTTGACATCTGTGCCCTAGTTCGTTTTTTTTAGTTAGGCTGGGTTCATACTACGTTTTTTTCAATGAAAAACGGATGGAAAAAAAATGGATGCATTTGTGTGTATCCGTTTTGATCCGTTTTTCCATTGACTTCCATTATAGAAAAAACAGATCACAACAGATCCTTTTTTTTTTTTAATGTACACAAAAATGAGGTTTGTGTACGTTAAAAAAAAACAACTGATCCGTTTTGATCCTATATTATCCGATTTTGATCCGATATTATATAGACATCAGGGGAGGCTGCAGCACTAGTGAGACAGACAGCTTCCCCCAGTGTAATGTCTATTCTAATGGCAACATGTAGTGATGAGCGAACCTTGAGCATAGTTCAGACAAATCAGAACGTTTGGTATTTGATTACCGGTGGCTGAAGAACTTGGATGCAGCCGTAAGGAGTCCTGGAAAACATGGATACGGCCTACTCATTCTGTTACATTCTTACATTATGGCCTCTATCATCTTATTTCCATGAGTATGTAAATGACTTCCCTGTGCAAACTGAGAAAAGAGAACTAGCCCCTTTATATTATACACCACCTTTATTTTCTCACACTTTTTTTTTTTTTTTTTTTGCTGTCACTTTGGAGGAAATTGATTTGCATCCTGTCAGATCAGTTTGCATTTATGACCATTTATGACCTCTCCCGATAAAAGACGCTGATTGTAACTCCCTCCCTCCATAGGGAATAAATAATGTGTAACTCGGGTGATACTGTACTGCTGCCTCCCTCCATAGGGAATAAATAATGTGTAACTCGGGTGATACTGTACTGCTGCCTCCCTCCATAGGGAATAAATGATCTGTATCTCAGGTGATACTGTACTGCTGCCTCCCTCCATAGGGAATAAATAATGTGTAACTCAGGTGATACTGTACTGCTGCCTCCCTCCATAGTGAATAAATGATGTGTATCTCAGACATGATGTGTATGACTGTGCGCCCTGCAGCGGGGTCCTACACGTGCCGTCATCCATCATTGTGAATTACCAGATCCCTTCCTTTTTGGTTTCTGTTTTCAGTTTCACTCTTTTGTGTCCCGTCCTATCTGTTTGTGCAGCGTTGGTGTGTGTGAAGTCTCACCTGATACCGGTCCTTTCTGCAAACCTCTGATGAGTCAGTATTGTTTCAACTATTAGTTGTCCAGATGCTGAGTCCCCACCACCCACCCCCACTCAGGTTCTAAAACAGAGGAGCAGAAGTTCAGCTGAGAGCTGTGCCCCTTCATTTCTTCCCAGCTGAAGCATGTGATGTGTAGAAAGTCTATGATGCTTTCTGTAAATCTTTATACCACCCGCATGACTTTTCAAAGAATGGAGAACGGCCACAGCGCTCAGTGGAGTTTTTGCACCTTTGTTTCATAGATTTGGGGGGGGTCTTTGCACACAGATCCCTAACTATCAAAGCATCTGACATGTCAAAAGTTTTTTTTAAAGGTGTTATCCAGCATTAGAAAAAGCATAGCTGCTCTTTTGTAAAAACAACGCCACCCCTGTCCTCAGGTTGTGTGTGGTATTACAATTCAGTTCCATTCACTTCATTGGAACTGAGCTGCTAAACTGCACCTAAACGGAGGACAAGAGGAGCACTGGTTCTGTTTTTCTAAACCTTGATAACTCCTTTTACTGCCCTGGATTAATGATATTCCACTCTATATACAGGTACAGGCTGGGTTCACACTACGTATATTTCAGTCAGTATTGTGGTCCTCATATTGCAACCAAAACCAGGAGTGGATTAAAAACACAGAAAGGATCTGTTCACACAATGGTGAAATTGAGTGGATGGCCGCCATTTAATGGCAAATATTTGCAGTTATTTTAAAACAACGGCTGTTATATTGAAATAATGGCCGTTATTTACTGTTATATGGCGGCCATCCACTCAATTTCACCATTGTGTGATCAGAGCCTTTCTGTGTTTTTAATCCACTCCTGGTTTTGGTTGCAATATGAGGACCACAATACTGACTGAAATAGGGCTGGGCGATATTGGCCTAAATCAATATCGCGGTTTATCGCACATGTAGCTGCGGTAACGATAACTATGACACGCCCCTTTTACAAGCCACGCCCACTTGTCTGTACCAAACTCGGGATATTTTGTTCAAAAAAAGAAAAGTAACTCACTGAGCAGCAACACAAGGCTGTGAATTTAGTCTATTGTCATTATTATTTGTCATTATTAGGGGGTCTCAGCAGAGTTATACAGCTACGTACACACAGGAGGGGGACAGGTCTCTATATATACATACAGGAGGGGGACAGGTCTCTATATACACACACAGGAGGGGGACAGGTCTCTATATACACACACAGGAGGGGGACAGGTCTCTATATACACACACAGGAGGGGGACAGGTCTCTATATACACACACAGGAGGGGGACAGGTCTCTATATACACACACAGGAGGGGGACAGGTCTCTATATACACACACAGGAGGGGGACAGGTCTCTATATACACACACAGGAGGGGGACAGCTCTCTATATACACACACAGGAGGGGGACAGCTCTCTATATACACACACAGGAGGGGGACAGCTCTCTATATACACACACAGGAGGGGGACAGCTCTCTATATACACACACAGGAGGGGGACAGGTCTCTATATACACACACAGGAGGGGGACAGGTCTCTATATACACACACAGGAGGGGGACAGGTCTCTATATACACACACAGGAGGGGGACAGGTCTCTATATACACACACAAGAGGGGGACAGGTCTCTATATACACACACAGGAGGGGGACAGGTCTCTGTATACACACACAGGAGGGGGACAGGTCTCTATACACACACAGGAGGGGGACAGGTCTCTATATACACACACAGGAGGGGGACAGCTCTCTATATACACACACAGGAGGGGGACAGGTCTCTATATATACATACAGGAGGGGGACAGGTCTCTATATACACACACAGGAGGGGGACAGGTCTCTATATACACACACAGGAGGGGGACAGGTCTCTATATACACACACAGGAGGGGGACAGGTCTCTATATATACACACAGGAGGGGGACAGGTCTCTATATACACATACAGGAGGGGGACAGGTCTCTATATACACACACAGGAGGGGGACAGGTCTCTATATATACACACAGGAGGGGGACAGGTCTCTATATACACACACAGGAGGGGGACAGGTCTCTATATATACACACAGGAGGGGGACAGGTCTCTATATACACACAGGAGGGGGACAGGTCTCTATATACACATACAGAAGGGGGACAGGTCTCTCTCTCTCTATATATATATATATATACACACAGAGGAGGGGGACAGGTCTCTATATATACACAGAGGAGGGGGACAGGTCTCTATATATACACACAGGAGGGGGACAGGTCTCTATAAATACACACAGGAGGGGGACAGGTCTCTATATACACACACAGGAGGGGGACAGGTCTCTATATACACACACAGGAGGGGGACAGGTCTCTATATACACACACAGGAGGGGGACAGGTCTCTATATACACACACAGGAGGGGGACAGGTCTCTATATACACACACAGGAGGGGGACAGGTCTCTATATACACACACAGGAGGGGGACAGGTCTCTATATACACACAGGAGGGGGACAGGTCTCTATAAATACACACAGCAGACAACTGAGACAGCTCTGCTATTGTAGTGTTCATGAACTGTGACAGCTCTGCTCTGCTCTGCATGTACATACAGAATTGAGAAACCCTTTCCTCCTTTAGCCTATGCCTCGGGTGTCAGTGATAAGAGGAGAGCATGTCAGCTAAACAAGACAGCGACTCCTCCATGCAGTAACCTGCTGCTACACACTGTCCCTTTGATCGTTATCTGGCCTGGGGGGGATGATCTACAACCCTGCGGCTGGAGAGTGTACCTCCCGGAGACTGGTGACAGGGGGAGGGCTGTGTGGACGGCAGCGGCACATATTAGGAAGAGGTTACCTCATTAGAGCTGCTGTTAGTTACACAGAGGGGGAGAGTTGTGGCAGCGCACAGTGACTGGAGCCTCTGGACAGGACCCGGCAGTGACAGGAGGGGGAGGGGGCAGAGCGGCCACCCGGTCCTCGGCGCTGACCGGGGAGAAAGGCCCAGGCGGGGAGCGCAGGACACTTAGGGTACTATTACACGGAACGATAATCGGCCGAATTGGCCCGATTAGGCCAATTATTATTGGCCCGATTAGGCCGAATTGGCCCGATTCGGCCGATTATCGTTCCGTGTAATAGTACCCTAAGTGTCCTGCGCTCCCCGCCTGGGCCTTTCTCCCCGGTCAGCGCCGAGGACCGGGTGGCCGCTCTGCCCCCTCCCCCTCCTGTCACTGCCGGGTCCTGTCCAGAGGCTCCAGTCACTGTGCGCTGCCACAACTCTCCCCCTCTGTGTAACTAACAGCAGCTCTAATGAGGTAACCTCTTCCTAATATGTGCCGCGGCGGTCCCGGCCTCTGATTGGCTGAGCGGCCTACCAGCTGACAGGCCGCTGTGAAGCTAGAGCGCGCACGGGACCCCGGGAGAAGCGGACGGCAGGAGCAGCCCTGGAACGTCGATGGGTAATGTATGCCAGTTTAGCAAGGGCTGCAAGGACATCGGTAACAATGTCCTTGCAGCTCTTGTCAAACGATTATCGGGCCGTGTAATAGGTCCAGTAAACGAGCAACGATCTAGCAGATCGCTGCTCTTTTACAGGTATTATCGGGCCCTGCTCGGCCCGTGTAATACCACCCTTAGAGGCTGCACTCCGCCGATGTTCTCCATAGGCTCAGTGTCCGCATCTTGGGGCCCGGGGGGAGATAATCCGGATCCCCGGGCTGTAGTGTCAAAGGTCAGTGATCCCTCATCCAATCTGCCTGGCTGCCGGCATCCCTGCTCAGCACACCACAAACATGTGAAATACCGCAGATACCGTCCTGGCAAAGTTGAGGTCGGTTAACCGACGCCACAGACGGTATCGGTATTTTCACGGTGTACTGCCCAGCCCTAGACTGAAATATACGTAGTGTGAACCCAGCCACAGTTTGTACTTCAGTTTTGATGAATGGCTGGCCAAGGAATATATGGACTCATGGGTGGGAGCCACTCTTAAGAGCCCTTTTACGTGCAGTCAAACAGGCAATCTCACCCTTTGGAATAGGGCAGCGATCAGCTGATCGGGTCAGAAAGTCATTGGCTGTTAGCCACACATTTCTCTGTGTTATAGGGATGTGTAGCTGACAGCTGATTCCAGCAAAGGGCAACACAAACCACTGGTGGCGTAGCTACCATGATGGCACTCTCAGTGCACCCCCCCCATAACAGCAGAATCACCGTTATTTTGCTATGGGGCCCAATGAATCCTAGCTACGCCCCTGAAACCCCCAGTAGTCATTCATGTGGCCTATTCCGTTACCCCTTGAGCCATGTACTAGACCAGAGTGCCGATCTAAAAGGTCAAAGCTTGTTTACTAAGGGCATTAGGTCTTCTTGAAGGGACCTTACTTGACATTTCTCATCCTCTTATATCATGCAGGAGGAGATCTTTAGCAGATCACCTGTTTTGCGACCAACATAAAAGTGCATGCCGCAGTAATTGCATGCAAAACTTTAACACAGATGCACACTTGTTTCAGTGTGTCAGAGTTCACTGTTGTGGGAAACCCTGCATCTGCATCAGACTCTGTTCACATCTGCATCGTGGCTTCTATTTTTAACAGAAACCGCAACACTGTGACAGATCTATTGCACAACAAAGCACAAACAGTAGCGCCATAGGCAGAGATAGATCTTCTGTCAGAACATAGTCTTGTGATCAGAGAAGTGTTCTCATCTACTCCTGGAAAATCATACGATACATCATATACAACACCAAAGATGTCTTCCCTCAAGTTTCCGAAGATATCACCGTGTTGAGGTCATTACATGTGACCTTTACCCTGGAATGCATACGTTATAGCTTGTGGCACTCATGAGCATCTCACGCGCCTTTGTGTTTCCTTTTTTTTTCTTTAAAGCATTGAGGCTTAAAGGGTGTTTCCACTACTATATAAATATTACTCAGTAGATCTAAAAATAACCTTACATGTCATTGTTGCCCAACCTGTGGCTCTGTAACTTGTGCAAAAAGCTGCTGCATCCAGCTCAGCTTAGTGGAATAAAATTGAGGTCCGCTTCACTTCATCCAGCAATTGCATCTAAAATGGAGGCCATAATGACACACTTTTGTCCTCCATTGGGCATTTAGGGGGTAAAACTTGATACAGCTCTGTGCCCAGTCACTGAGAGAACTGTGCAACCACTCTCTTTCCTCCTGCCCAGCACTGATCTGTATCATCAGGACAGGAGAGGAAGCTGGATGCCAAGTGCTCATCATATCCAGCTTCCTACTACAAGGTAGTAGCTTATCAGCACAGGAGCTTAAAGGGATTATCCAGGATTAGATAAACCTAAATACTTTCTTCAAGAAGTAGCGTGACTTTTGTTGTCTTTGTGTGTTAAAGTGGTGAATGGAGTTGTAATACAACACAAAACTTGAAAACCAGGGTGGCGTTGTTTTTTGAAGAATGCAGCCGTATTTTTTTTTTTTTTTTTTTTTTTTTTTTTTATTCCTGGTTCAGCACTTTTAACCTTTGCTGTGTGTGTACAGCAGGGTTGTGTGTGTGTGTGTGTGTGTGTACTGCAGGGTTGTATGTGTGTGTGTGTGTACAGCAGGATTATGTGTGTGTGTGTGTGCAGTAAATTGAGTATGTCCAGCAGAGCTGTGTATGTGCGTGTTTTCTTTTATAGATACGTGAGAGAATGCAGATTTTTTTACCGCATATTTCTTGCATTGGATTTTTTTTCTAGCAAAGGGACATTAGGCCAAACAAGTTTGGGAACCTCCTGATTTAGATGAATGGAGCTTGCTGAGTCACGTCGGTACTGAAATAAGCTAAATGTGAGCTTCCTTAGGGTGCGTTCACACCTACAGGATCTGCAGCAGGTCTGCAGCAGATTTGATGCTGTGTTCAGTTATTTAAATGAAATCTGCTGCAGAAAATCAGCTGCAGATCCTGTAGGTGTGAACGCACCATTACATAGGATTCAGTCAATGTATACAGCGTACGGTGTGGGTAACACAGCCGTGAGGTTATTGTGTCAGTACATGCAGTGAGTCACATAACCGCATCTCGCTCTTTTGTTCTTTCTGTGCCTACGGAGATCTGTTTGCGATCATGCATCATAATCGGACATGACTGTGACCATTGTAGCGGCACACTGACTCATGAATTAGTTGTTACTTATATGAAGGCCTTGGGGTGTGTCTGTGACTAACAGGATGAGGATTAGGTTATTTTCTTGGGGCCTGAGTTGTGAGAATCCGATGGTTATGGTCAGTCTGCGCGCACAGCAGCCCCCCCCCCCCCCTCCCGCTAAGGTCTCCGCAGGGGATTCCGGGCCTAGCCTTGTGATAAGCCTTTAATTTGGTGGGGACACATCTAACGTAATGTAACATTGTCTTCTCCAGCCGGTAACTACAGTGCCGCCACCGTTCCAGCTCTAAACAAAGAGCAGCAGACGCAGGTATCCACGTACCTGAAGCAGGTGAAGGAAGCCTTGGGCCCCGCTAACTTCCAGCGATTCTCCACGGCCCTCACCTCCTATAAGAAGACGGACAATTACGATGGTATGGTGTGCGAGGTGGCGGCACTGCTGACTGAGAAGCCGGAGCATTACAGGCTGCTGAGAGGTGAGCAATACATGATGGAAGTAGTAGCTGCGCTATACCGCCATATATATAGGGGGTGCACACATGTAACAAGGAGTCTCTCTCGTTCATGTAGAATTCCATAGATTCATTCGGGTTCCTCATAAGAGGAAGTTTAACCAGCTGTGCGAGGAATTAACCGGAGAAAGCTGCGTCTATAGAAAACCAGCCAGTGATGGGAAGCCACCAGCCCCCCCAGTATACAGTAACGGCAGTGGACATGAAAGACCAGAGAGGCCGCCTGACCAGTGTGGAGATGGAACGGCTGACTGCTCACAAGGTGAGGGGGTTTCTATCCTCCATGTGATAGAGGCAGCCTGGTCAAAGCTCAGGTAAAGGCTGCCATATTTATGGTGGAAGATCATGTAGGGCAACCATATTGGTTGTCACCAAGCTGTACAATGATGCAAAAGAACACTGCAGAGACACCATCACATGTTTCGACGTCAGTGAACTAGCCAGACCTTCCCTCCGGGAAGGAACAGCCAAGCCAAAGGTGTTCTCCAGTCAAGGAAACCACCTCAGCAAGGTATCCATCCACAGACAGCTGTTTCGGGGTTTTTGCCCCTCATCAGTGTGGAGTAGGTTTCTGGCTAGTGGGAGCAATGACTAGTAAGTGCATGCAAAAGGACGCTGGTTGACCTCACCAGGCTGTACAGTTGGGCAACCATATTCGTTGTCACCATACTATACAGTGAGACCTAGGCGGCCTCATTGGTTGTCATTAGGCTTTACAGTGGGTCTTAGGCCACCATATTGGTTGTCAAGTGGCTGAACAGTGAGACTCAGGTGGTCATATTGGCAGTCATCATGCTAGGCAGGGGGACTCAGGCAGCCATATTGAATTTCACCAGGATGTACAGTGAGTCTCAGGCTGCCATATTGGTTGTCATCATGCTATGCAGGGGGACTAGAAAAGCCATATTGGTTGTCATCAGCCTGTACAGTGAGTCTCAGGCTGCCATATTGGTTGTCACCAGGCTATGCAGGGGGACACAGGCGGCCATATTAGTCATCACCAGGCTGTACAGTGAGTCTCAGGCTGCCATATTGGTTGTCATCAGGCTGTATGGTGGGATCTCAGCCGCAACTATCACTTATATCTCTTCTTCATGTGTGGTGTTTCTTTTGTTTCTAGGTACTAGAAAACCTGGAATGCAAACCATGATCAATAAGGAGCAGATAAGAATTAGATCCGGTTCTCCTCTGCCTCCGTTTACTACAGAGTCAGGTGGGTAGTCATCCGGTCAGAGTGCACATAGACCTGTATCCACACAGATCTTACATGACTACACGGTGACTAGGCATGTCACCTGGCACCATGTAGTCATCCATTTCCCCTACAACATGATTTCATTACATGACAAAATCTGTAACTTCTCAGTATCCATTTGTATTCAGTCTGGACAATCTGATATCAGGACGATTTGTGCTGCTGCTGGGTACAGTTGTATCCGACCCCCTCTGTATGGCTTTGCAGACCCCCAGATGGTTCCCATTCACTGACGGCAAACAGAAGTCTGGATTAAATTGATCCAAAGCATTGTAGAGAGTGACAGATTGTATTTCACTGACTTGACCTGTAGTTACATCGCATTGTGGGGGGGATGGGAGTTTTATGCAATAAGTTATTGTGATAGAAACTTGCAGTTACTGGACAATCCCTTAAATTATTCCATGAATACATATTTTCAGTTTTTAGGATGAGGTGTATTGTGTTGTTGCCATTGGATGACGGGGGTTTCTCTTGTGTTTGATATTGTGTCACATGACTTGCAAAAAGAGCCCCAGTAAGTAAGTCCCCATGTCATCCTCTTCTGTCACATTGTAAAGTTCCTACTTCTCTGGAAACAAACGTTATGTATATAGGGGTAGTTCTGCACCCCCCCCCCCTCCCCCTCCCCAATCCTGCTTCCATGTCACTGCCTATCTGGACTCTAGAAAGCTGGGTCATACCCCTGAGATCATCGCTTGTGTTGATTATAGAGGATGAGTCAGGCCCTCGACGCCTTCTTTTATAGGGTTTATTACAGTCGTTCTGTGCCCTCCAGGCTGGGAGTCAGGAAAGTTTTCGCTGCAGTACTTCCAGCTCTTGATCTGTGTCTGTCAGGACCTCCATAAGCGGACTTTGTGTCACTCATTAACTTGGCTCACAGCACTTCAGGGACATATCGCAGCCGGCGGGCAGATTCTGCAGAATTTCCCTGTGAACGTCTGATGAAGGGCGTTTGGCACGTGTGGGGGGGGGGGGGGGGGCACCACGGGCGCAGAATTCTGGGGAACTTTACAAGAAGTTTGCTGGATGGTTCCGGGCATGGGTTGTTTTGGCACAGTCTCATATTTTCATTATTTAAGGAAATATATTGGGAAATGATGTGCCAACTGGAAATGTCAGCGGGAGTGTTACCTTATGTCTCCTGCAGATCAGAGAGTTACCTGGAAGTCTAAGAAGAGTCTGTATGGACTCCTAAGGGACAACCCTCGAAGACTTCATAAACCAGGAAGCTCTGGATGAACAATGCAGCTCTTTGCACGGTACACAATATCTGCATTGTTATACAAAATTACAATGCAGGTATAGGTGCTATATTGATGGAAGTTCTGGTCATGAACCAGGAAGCTTTGGATGAATCTGGCCCATCTGTCGTCCAATCGTCCCTTCCCCCCTGTAAAAGGTAGTCGTGGATGCTGAGTGGGTAAAGTGGCAGCTAAAGACATACATTTCAGACTATAACATAGAAAAATTTATTAATTAATATTTTTTAATTAAAATGTTTAAAGGGAACCTGTCACCCCCGGTGTCGGGGTGACAGGCTCCCGACCCCCGGCTAGAGCACCTTATACGTACCTGATCCCGCCGGGTCCCGCTTCTTGAGACGGTCGGGTGACGGAGATTTCAGCGCCCAAAACCTGGCGCGCGCGCTCCTGAGATGAGTCCAGCTCTCTTAGAGAATAACTGGTGAGTCCGACGCTCCGTCATTCTCTATGAGAGTTGGACTCATCTCAGGAGCGCGCGCGCCGGGCTTCGGGCGCTGAAATCTTCGTCACCCGACCGTCTCAAGAAGCGGACCCGGCGCGATCAGGTACGTATAAGGTGCTCTAGCGGGGGGTCGGGAGCCTGTCACCCCGGCATGGTGACAGGTTCCCTTTAACCATCATTGTGACATGTGAGACGTTTGCCTCAGTTGGGGGTCTGGATGCCGAAACCCCTGCCGATCACTAGAATGAAGAGGCAGAAGCGCTCAGCAACATGTGCTCTTCAATTATTTCCACTCTAAACAGTTACACCAAGTGGTATACAATTATAGTGGAAGCCTATGGGTCTTTCTGTATATGACATTGTCAAAGGTCCCATAGACTTCCTTTATAATTCCATAGACGGCTCCTTAGAGCAGTTTAGAGCTGAGATGAAGGAGCAGAGCACAAAATGGTAAGTGAATCTTCTAATGATCTGAGGGGGTCTCAGCACCCGGACCCCTACCAGTACAGATGTCAGAAGTTTGTTACAAAGATAGCTACACAATAACATTCTCAAATACAAGGAAAACCAAGCAACAGCCCGAAACAGCTGACCATTTTTAAAGAAGTATTCCAGTAAATAAATAAATAAAATATTTACATATCTGATAAAGTTGTAGAAGTTTGTAATACAACTTTATTAAGGAAAATGTAATTTATTTATTTATTTTTACATTTTGCACATTTGTTACCTTGCAGCACTGGGGTCCTGGGTTCACATCCCACCATGGACAACATCTGCAAGATATTTATATGTTTTCCCCGTGTTTGCGTAGCTTTCCTGTGACTGTGAGCCCTGATGGGGACAGGGACCGATTTGAGCAATGTAAAGCATTGCACAATAAGTTTTTATAATAGAACAATTATTATTATGATCATCATTAACAATGCCCATTTGATACCACTAATGGTTATGTCAGGAACTGCAGGGCTACTCAAGCCTTGGTCCCAGCACTGTTAAATATCACTGCATGCAGATATCGAGCCTTCCCTGATGTCTATTCTTATGGTAACATGTATTATATAGACAGGGGAAGCTGTCTGTGTCACTGGTGCTACAGCCTCCCCTGATGTCTATATAATACATGTTACCATTAGAATAGACATTACACTGGGGGAAGCTGTCTGTCAGTAGTGCTGCACCCTCCCATGATGTCGATATAATACATGTTACCATTAAAATAGACATTAGACTGGGGGAAGCTGTCTGTGTGACTAGTGCTGCAGCCTCCCCTGATGTCTATATAATACGTTACCATTAGAATAGACATTACACTTAGGGATGAAGCCTTAGTCATGTAGTGCTGAAGGCCAACTTTACTGTCTATTTTAATGCTAACCTGCATCAGATCGGACATTAGGGGAGGCTTAGTATAGCTATAGATATATATATATATATATATATATATATATATATATATATATATATATATATATATATATATATTCACAAAAGTCCGCAGCACTTGAAGATCAGTGAAAAAAACTCTGTGGTTTATTCAATCACAACTCCATGTGAACAGGAAAGTAACAAGTGCGGCAAAAACACGTAACATGCGACGTTTCTTTTTCAAACATAGTGAAGTGAAACACAATCAAGCTTTATATATAAAGTGTACATCAAACAAACAAAATTCATTGATGGCGTGAGGCATGTCGCATGTTACGTGTTTTTGCCGCACTTGTCACTTACCTGTTCACATGGAGTTGTGATTGAATAAACCACAGAGTTTTTTTCACTGATCTTCGAGTGCTGCGGACTTTTGTGAATATTTAAAGGAAGCTCTTGGCACCAGACAACCTTTGAGTAGTGCTGCTTCATTATTCTGTTTATATACTGTGTGTGTGTATGTATATATATATATATATATATATATATATATATATATATATATATATATATATATGTATATGTATATATGTGTGTGTGTGTGTGTAAATTTATTTTTATTTATTTATTTTTCCCTGTAATATCCCTTTAAAATGAGGAGGAAATTGATCAGAACCAGTGTGGTAGGTCCAGTACATTCTGGATTATCCGGGTATAATACACACTGTTCCCCTGCCTCACTTATTCCTGGGATGTGTTGCTCTGGGGTGAATATGTCCATTGTACCAGTTATCCTGGACGCAGCTCATAAATGTACCTGGAGAGCGCCCAACATCCGCAACTGCGGGAAATCTCATCATGGAGCCAAAGAGGAAAAAAAAATCTACTGTTTGTATAGAATGTATAAGTGATCTTATTATCAGAGATGCCCTGGAGGACTCTCATAGCACTGGTGTATGCTCATCAGGTCTGTAGGTTTCCTTGTGCGACAGTAAGTCCAAATGTCTTAGTACATAGTAACCTTCTTGATTGGGGGAACAGTTCATCCAGTGCCTCCTGGTTCATGAATTTAGCACTAGACTAATGATGCATTACATTGCAGGTTTCTATGCCGCAACTATAGGCATATTGGTATTCATAGACACTGATCTGTGGGGGTCTTACTGCTGGGAGCCCTATCAGTTCAGTTACAGGAACGCCTCCCCATCTGTTACAAGTTTTTAGGGTGGAAAAAACGTTCCTGTCCCTTTTAAAAGTCAAGAAGTTCCCTAAATGTTCCGGGATTTCTGTGCTGTAAATCTCAATGATCTGGGGACGGCCTCGAGTGTTGTAACCGTACGAGAATGAATGAACCCAGAAGTGTTTGTAATAGTTTGTTTGTTTTTTATCAGAATTTTTCCCCTAAAAAGCAAAAATTTCTGACGGGGCAGATTCTTGTAAACCGGGCGATACCCCCGCTGTGAAGTGATTCCAGGAAGGAACGGCCGTCTGGCCCAAACCACATAACAAGGAAGGGAAGAAAGCAGAAGTGACTTCACCAGCGTGTGCCGAGCCTTACATAACTTTGTTACCCCCCACCCCCACCAGACGCTCACTCAACTCTGCTATTCCAAGGCCAGATTGGTCATTCAAAGGAAATCCATACCGGCCAAAAGACCCTTGAGTCATCCTCTTATGCATAATCTTGTCTGTTCTTTGGTAAACTGAGCAGTAACTACATTGACCGCCATGACAGCACTTACAGGGGTTATGACCCAGCTTTCCCGGAATCCTGGACACCTCCATTCAGTCATCTGACCCTTCCTATCTGTTTAATAAATATAATTCTGCCATTACAGTACCTGGGCTGTCACCCAGCTTTCCCAGGATCCTGGTGGACACATGCCTGAGTGTGCATAGTATTGCATCCCTCTTACAATCATATCACGTCAATATGGTTGCCATTACTGCCCTTTAAATGTTTGTTACCCAGCTTTCCCAGAATCCTGAAGGGCACATGCCTGGTTATACAGTAATCCAGTCACATGACCTGGTAATTCCATAGACAATTAGTTGACAACCAGTATTGCTGCAGTTGTCACCCAGCTTTCCTAGAGTCCTGAAGAGCTTTGTTATGCAGCTCTGTGGTAAAGGTTACTAAACAGGTCTGGTAGCCAGTGCAAACTAGGGGAGGTGCAGTGGTGGCCATATTGGTTGACTCCAGGGTCCAAGGTCTATCACAGTGACAGGTGTCACCATTGGGGTTGGCACTGTCTTCTTTTTGTTTTGTTTTTTCTTAGAGGGTCCAATCTGCCCGCACTGCAAACTCAGAGGGTCAGTGCCCTTCAAGTGCACGTCATGTGACTTTTTCTGCTGCAAAGCATGCTGGGACCACATCCTAAAGGTTGGCTGACTTTGATCTGTGGGCGGGAGGGGGTGTAGGACCATGTCGCCCTTGTTTTTGTACCTCTGTTTGTTGGCACATTTTGATCTTTTTCCTATTGATTTGTTTTGTTTCAGAAGGACAAAGTGTGTCCCGTCTGCAAAAGTAGCGTCAAGCGGCAGCAGCTGGGTCAGATGTTTTTCGTGGGCTCGTCCTGAGGTCTGAGATGGTATCACAGGGGACTATAGACCCGACCGCACACTGTGCAACCATCCTGATACTCTGCTTCATCTCCAGTTATATGGAGGACTGACATGTATTCTGTACAGCGGGGGCTCTCCATGCTGGGAGTTGTAGTGCTGCAGCAGCTGAAGAGCCACGGGTTTGGGAACACTGATGTACAGTAATTCTTAGCAATGACCATAAAATGACCTTAAAGGGGTTCTCTGGCGAAAATCTTTTTCTTCAAAATCAACAGCTTTCAGAAAGTTATACAGATTTGTAATGTATCTCCAGTCTTCCAGTACTTATCAGCTGCTGTGGGTCCTGCAGGAAGTGGTGTATTCTCCCCAGTCTGACACAGTGCTCCTTGCTGCCACCTCTGTCTATGTCAGGAACTGTCCAGAGTAGCAGCAAATCCCCATAAAAAAAACCTCTCCAGCTCTGGACAGTTCCTGACATGGACAGAGGTGGCGGCGGAGAGCACTGTGTCATACTGGAGAGAATACACAACTTCCTGTAGGACATACAGCAGCTGATAACAGGTGCACTTTTTGATGCTCAATTCCACAGCAAAAGGACTGATATAAAAACGAACAGAGATGTGTTGGATAAAGTAATGTATTTTCAGTCCACAGTTCCTTAGTAACACATGTGCCTTGGAAAGCTGGGTGACAACCAATATGGCCGCCACTATAGCCCCCACACAAGCAGCTGATCAGCTTTTCATGACGGCCGAATGATGAATGTTTTTGCAGTGATGCATTTGATACTGTAACGCTGCATTACTGAGCAGATCTGCCGTTCAGGGTTTTAGGAAAGCTGAGTTATAACCCATCTCAGGAGCCGTTATTATATTATAGTATATATATAATTAGAAACTGGACTGTGCAATGACTATAGATATTACAAGAAAAGTGCATTTTAAGACCTTAAGGGTGTATAGTCTGGGTTGTTCAGGATAGAAAAAACACGTCTGTTTTCTTTCAGAAATGGCGCCACATGCGTGTGGTAATGCAGCTCAGCTCTATTGAAGTGAATGGGGCTCAGCTGCAATACCACACACAACCTGCAGACTGTTGTGGCGCTGTTTGATGAAAGCAGCCATGTTTTTTAATCCTGTATCTATGGCTAAACCCCAGATGTATACGGCAGCACGCCAGGATGTGAAGTGCGATCAGTCTCAACACACAGATCCAACAACAGATTAAAACTTAAGACATGTCAAAATTTATTTATTTTTTTAAAGGACAGTGCCCATTTAAAGGCATAATTCTAAGCTAAATTTCTCTTGGATAGGGGTCCAGCTGCGTGGACCCCCACTAATCACAAGAATGGGGGTCCTTTGTCCCGCTGTGTGAATGGTGTCCATCAGACCCATAGTGACTGGTTGGAGCAGTACATTCACACAGGGGGGATAAAGGAACCCCATCCTTGTAATCAGTGGTCGGACCCCTACCTACCAATCAGCCCATCAGATGCATGTCACCTTTCCCTTTAAGAAATGTGACTGTGTTTCCTGATGGCTTTTATTCTGCTTTCACGTGGCTGTAAACTGAACATAAGGAAGATCCCAGTCCTCAAACTTCCCGTTACCTGTTTACCAACTCGCTCTTTTGATTTCCCCGCCAAGGGCGCCAACTGGGCTGGGTCACCTGTGGCGTCTGTACCAGGGTCAAACACGGAGTAAGATGACATGGCAAATTTTTGTTTACGCAGATACTAACGTGACCTGTTACTTCTTATCTATGGATTGATATGAACCTTTTGTAATAAATTATTTCATAAAGTTTCAAATTCAAACAAACCACTGCTGTTTTTTATTTGGGGGGGGGGGGTTCTTAAAGGGACTTTTTATTTTACAGTTTGAATGTAAAAAAAAAAAAAGAAAAAAGCAGGTCAAGGTCATGATTTGTATTATTGTTCTAGGGCACCGGTGTCAAGCTCAGGGCCTCCAGCTGTTACAAAACTACAATTCCCATCATGCTTTGCTTTGGCTGTCCAGACATGATGGAAATTGTAGTTTTGTAACAGCTGGAAGACTTGACTTTAACACCTCACCTCTCCAGCTGTTTTAAAACTGTCCTGCCAAGGCATGATGGGAGTAGTAGTTTTGCAATATCATATGTCTGAGTAGGGCCTTGGATGGCGTTGAAGTATAAGATATAATACAGAATAGTAAAAGTGGAGAAAAAAATAGGGGGGGGGAGAGAAAAGAGCACTTTTTGCGTTTGTTAAAAAAAAACAGAAAAAAACTTTTCAATAAAAAAAGTGAAAAAAAAATTAGTGAAGAAGGGGCCATCCACAATTACTAAAAGGTCTGTTTGCTGTTTTTTTTCCTCTATAAAAAGTGCCACTCTTGTTCATGGGCTGCGTCTGGGGCTCAATTGTAGCCCCCTTGCCTGGCATGAAAAAGAAGGGAACTTTTTTTTTCTCCCCCATAGATAAACAGGCCATTTAAAGTGTCCCTGTCATTATAACTTGATATAAAGCAAGTCTGCAATTTACATTATTATTATTATTATTATTATTATTATTATTATTATTATTATCATAAAAAACACGGCACTTCCTGTTTTCTGACTTTTTTTTTCTCAAAAAACAGGAAACAGTCAGAATACAGGAAGAACTTTGTATCCCAGGCCATCTAAGCGCTCACTGAAAATCTGCCTTCAGGAGACTGGACCTGGATACAGTAAGTATAGCTGTTATATAGAAACCTTCAGGAGACTGGACCTGGATATAGTAAGTATAGCTGTTATATAGCTGCCTTCAGATAATTGGACCTGGAAACAGTAAGTATAGCTGTTATATAGCTGCCTTCAGGAGACTGGACCTGGATACAGTAAGTATAGCTGTTATATAGCTGCCTTCAGGAGACTGGACCTGGATACAGTAAGTATAGCTGTTATATAGCTGCCTTCAGGAGACTGGACCTGGATACAGTAAGTATAGCTGTTATATAGCTGCCTTCAGGAGACTGGACCTGGATACAGTAAGTATAGCTGTTATATAGCTGCCTTCAGGAGACTGGCCCTGGATACAGTAAGTATATCTGTTATATAGCTGCATTCAGGAGACTGGATCTGGATACAGTAAGTATAGCTGTTATATAGCTGCCTTCAGGAGACTGGACCTTGATACAGTAAGTATAGCTGTTATATAGCAGCCTTCAGGAGACTGGACCTGGATACAGTAAGTATAGCTGTTATATAGCTGCCTTCAGGAGACTGGACCTTGATACAGTAAGTATAGCTGTTATATAGCAGCCTTCAGGAGACTGGACCTCGATACAGTAAGTATAGCTGTTATATAGCAGCCTTCAGGAGACTGGCCCTGGATACAGTATGTGTAGCTGTTATATATCTGCCTTCAGGAGACTGGGCCTGGATAAAGTAAGTATAGCTGTTATATAGCTGCCTTCAGATGACTGGACCTTGATACAGTAAGTATAGCTGTTATATAGCTTCCTTCAGGAGACTGGACCTGGATACAGTAAGTACAGCTGTTATATAGCAGCCTTCAGGAGACTGGACCTCGATACAGTAAGTATAGCTGTTATATAGCAGCCTTCAGGAGACTGGCCCTGGATACAGTAAGTATAGCTGTTATATAGCTGCCTTCAGGAGACTGGACCTGGATACAGTATGTGTAGCTGTTATATATCTGCCTTCAGGAGACTGGGCCTGGATAAAGTAAGTATAGCTGTTATATAGCTGCCTTCAGATGACTGGACCTTGATACAGTAAGTATAGCTGTTATATAGCAGCCTTCAGGAGACTGGACCTCGATACAGTAAGTATAGCTGTTATATAGCAGCCTTCAGGAGACTGGCCCTGGATACAGTAAGTATAGCTGTTATATAGCTGCCTTCAGGAGACTGGACCTGGATACAGTATGTGTAGCTGTTATATATCTGCCTTCAGGAGACTGGGCCTGGATAAAGTAAGTATAGCTGTTATATAGCTGCCTTCAGGAGAGTGGCCCTGGATACAGTAAGTATAGCTGTTATATAGCTGCCTTCAGGAGACTGGACCTGGATACAGTAAGTATAGCTGTTATATAGCTGCCTTCAGGAGACTGGACCTGGATATAGTAAGTACAGCTGTTATATAGCTGCCTTCAGGAGACTGGACCTGGATACAGTTAGTATAGCTGTTATATAGCTGCCTTCAGGAGACTGGACCTTGATACAGTAAGTATAGCTGTTATATAGCTGCCTTCAGGAGACTGGACCTTGATACAGTAAGTATAGCTTTTATATTGCAGCCTTCAGGAGACTGGACCTGGATTTCTGGTAAGTTCAGCTTTATTTTACAGCGTGATAACAAAAAATAATAATAATAAATGTATATTGCAAACTTGCTTTATTTTACATGTTAGATTTGAAAAGTTATAATAACCGGTACACTTAAAATTTTCCACTTCTGAACGTGTTCTTTCCAGCAGTGTGACCAGTTGGGCAATGTACACTGTTTGATCATTTGTTTTTGAAAAAAATATATATATATTGTGAAATCTTGTACAAATAAGATGTAAAAGACAAATCATCACTGAATAATCGCCAACGTGAATGAATTTACTAGTGTAAGGTGATGGCTGCTAGTTACAGTGCTTCATGATGTATGTTTTAGAGTTATTAACCCTCTATTGTAACAATTAGTTTTAGTGCACAATTATTTCCAGGGCGCTGTATATCTGATAAAGGGGAAAATGCCAAATCTATATCACATAGCCAAGTGCTATAAACATGAATGGGGACAAACTGGTTGTTATATTGTTGCAGCATTGATAAGTCTAATAAGTGCGATAGAAAGAGCAGTCTGGGATTGATCTATAAAATTTGGTATATTTTGGTGCTTTGTCTAAATATAAAAACTGGGCGATTCATACCACTGTGTAACAGTAAAGGTCTCTCTTGTTCATAGCAACCAATCACAGCTCAGCTTTAATATTACCAGAGCAATATGAGAACTGATCGTGTAGCTGTGGGCATCAAATAGAACCTTACATTAAAACCAAAAATCTCCCCCAGCATTCTCTAATGTACAGGAACGCGTTACCTATAGCTTGTAACATCCAGAGCGTGAGACGATGTAGGCCGCCCCTTGAAAACAATGCAGCTGTATACTTCAGGGGATTTGGTTTACCATCATTACCGGGAAGCTTAGGTAACTTTGAAAAAGTGAAAATCTTTATGGATTTTCGACCTTATCGGAATGCACTGGGGTTTTTCTCTTAATTGTTCACTAATGCGGAAAAGAATTTAGAGGGATTGTCTAGGACAAGGTAAATGTCTTTTATTAGAAACGCCGCCACTCCTGTCTGTCAAGTGATTGGGGCTGAAAAAAACAAACAAACGGGGAGAATCATTCCATTGATTTTTAATATAAAAATTATCTTGCATTTTATTTTACGAATAAATATATTTTATACTATATATTCAATATATTCTATATATTCTATCTATATTAGAGTTAAAAGCCTAATCCAGAATAAAACTTACAGAACAAATCTACCGTTCTGCTAATACAGAGTAAACGGATACAGGACTGAAACACATTACACATTACGAAATGTCGTATCAATTCAGAACAATTCGATCCAGGGAATATTTATATTTCTAGGTACATTAATGGTAAGTAATACCATACAGGAGAATTATATAACAAGATGACTTTGCCTATTCTCCAATAATAACGCGATGACTCTGCCTATTCTCCAATAATAACGCGATAACTCTGCCTATTCTCCAATAATAACGCGATGACTCTGCCTATTCTCCAATGATAACGAGATGGCTCTGCCTATTCTCCAATGATAACGAGATGGCTCTGCCTATTCTCCAATGATAACGCGATGGCTCTGCCTATTCTCTGATAACGAGATGGCTCTGCCTATTCTCCAATGATAACGAGATGGCTCTGCCTATTCTCTGATAACGAGATGGCTCTGCCTATTCTCTGATAACGAGATGGCTCTGCCTATTCTCTGATAACGAGATGGCTCTGCCTATTCTCTGATAACGAGATGGCTCTGCCTATTCTCTGATAACGAGATGACTCTGCCTATTCTCCAATAATAACTAGATGACTCTGCCTATTCTCCAATGATAACTAGATGACTCTGCCTATTCTCCAATGATAACGTGATGGCTCTGCCTATTCTCCAATGATAACGAGATGGCTCTGCCTATTCTCTGAAAACGTGATGACTCTGCCTATTCTCTGAAAACGTGATGACTCTGCCTATTCTCTGATAACGAGATGGCTCTGCCTATTCTCTGATAACGAGATGGCTCTGCCTATTCTCTGATAACGAGATGGCTCTGCCTATTCTCTGATAACGAGATGACTCTGCCTATTCTCCAATAATAACTAGATGACTCTGCCTATTCTCCAATGATAACTAGATGACTCTGCCTATTCTCCAATGATAACGCGATGGCTCTGCCTATTCTCCAATGATAACGAGATGGCTCTGCCTATTCTCTGAAAACGTGATGACTCTGCCTATTCTCTGAAAACGTGATGACTCTGCCTATTCTCTGATAACGAGATGACTCTGCCTATTCTCTGATAATGAGATGACTCTGCCTATTCTCTGATAATGAGATGACTCTGCCTATTCTCTGATAACGAGATGACTCTGCCTATTCTCTGATAACGAGATGGCTCTGCCTATTCTCTGATAACGAGATGGCTCTGCCTATTCTCCAATGATAACGCGATGGCTCTGCCTATTCTCTGATAACGAGATGGCTCTGCCTATTCTCTGATAACGAGATGGCTCTGCCTATTCTCTGATAACGAGATGGCTCTGCCTATTCTCTGATAACGAGATGGCTCTGCCTATTCTCTGATAACGAGATGACTCTGCCTATTCTCTGATAACGAGATGACTGCCTATTCTCTGATAACGAGATGACTCTGCCTATTCTCTGATAACGAGATGACTGCCTATTCTCTGATAACGAGATGACTCTGCCTATTCTCTGATAACGAGATGACTGCCTATTCTCTGATAACGAGATGACTCTGCCTATTCTCTGATAACGAGATGGCTCTGCCTATTCTCTGATAACGAGATGACTGCCTATTCTCTGATAACGAGATGACTGCCTATTCTCTGATAACGAGATGACTCTGCCTATTCTCTGATAACGAGATGGCTCTGCCTATTCTCTGATAACGAGATGACTGCCTATTCTCTGATAACGAGATGACTGCCTATTCTCTGATAACGAGATGACTCTGCCTATTCTCTGATAACGAGATGGCTCTGCCTATTCTCTGATAACGAGATGACTGCCTATTCTCTGATAACGAGATGACTCTGCCTATTCTCCAATGATAACGAGATGAGTCTGCCTATTCTCTGATAATGAGATGACTCTGCCTATTCTCCAATAATAACTAGATGACTCTGCCTATTCTCTGATAATGAGATGACTCTGCCTATTCTCCAATGATAACGAGATGAGTCTGCCTATTCTCTGATAACGAGATGACTCTGCCTATTCTCCAATGATAACGAGATGACTCTGCCTATTCTCCAATGATAACGAGATGACTGCCTATTCTCTGATAACGAGATGACTGCCTATTCTCTGATAACGAGATGAGTCTGCCTATTCTCCAATGATAACGAGATGACTAATCTGCATCCATGATGGCCTTTAAAAATTTGGTCACAAAAGTTCGATATGTTAGAGATTAAAGTAGTGTTTTCCCACTATTAATAGAATTTGCTGTGTGATCCCAGGCTTATTGTAATGAGCTGACTCATGCACACTGTAGGGATGCTGAGATTATATCAGTACACTGTGTTTTGCCTCGGGAAGCACGATGCAGATCTTTTTGGTGTTCTTTGGATTGATCACGCTACCTTCCTTCGGGTCCTACATGACTCATTTGCCAGGAATGTTCCTTTTACATATTCCAGGTGTCAATCAGAGGAGCGGAACTGGTGTCAGCCGCTCTTTGCACCTAAAGAAGGTCGTCTAGGGTTCCTGAGCAGTGCTGACCCTAACCCTATGATTGACATACCGGTCTCCAATGCTGGCAGTTCTTATACCTTCAGCACGGACACAGTTGTCCTACTCCTTAAACCCTCCATATCCGCCGTCCACTGTCTACGTTTTCAGAGCGTTGACCCACAAAGCACTTTCCTTTTCCCCTTTCGGAGCTGTATACTTCTTAGAATACTTGATTTTTGAAGTAGAATCCTTGGAGGAATTTGGAGTACTTAGGAAACCATCATTGGAAATGTCAGTCTTGTATTCGCAACGATAGAAACATCTTGGCGCTGAGGTCTCTGTTACAGTTTGGGGTTTGAAACTATGAGATATTTAGTGCATTAGGTCATCATCCAGGGCTAATCATCCCTGTTTACAATTGGAAGTCGTGAAATTGTGGACACGACAGGATATTTAGACATTTATAGGAAAGAATAGAACCAAAATATTCAAAACATCTTGACTAAGAGATGCGGGCCCATACATGTCTCGCTATGCTGTCAGTGAGGCAATCGGCTTGAGGAATGTTCTGTTGAATGCACAAGATCAGCTGCTGGCAGCCCCCGCTGATGACGCCACAGATGTGCTCGATGGGAGACGACGCGTGTCATAGTCCAGGCCACACAGGCTGCTCACCGCAAGAAGCAACCTATGCTGGAGGACTGGGGGCCATTATGACCAAAAAATAAATAGATATACACATTGTATTGCTTCACACAGTAACAGTGCCCTCATATAAGCAGTTATGTGCCTCCAAAAAAGTCTCTGTGCATCGATATAGTATTTAGGCCCTTCTGTACCTCCATGTAGTAGTTGGGTGCTCTGTGTATCTGGTTGTAAGCTCATCCAGAAAGTAGCATCCCCTATGTATCCCCCTCCCCAGTGAATTGTATTCCTCATGTAGCCAAATCCCCCTGTAAGACCCCCACCTCTCCCTGTAATAAGCACTCTCTGTAGTCAGTTTCCCTTTAGGCAACCCCCTGGTACAAAATGACCTCTCTTTAGTCATTATGTAGATAATCCCCCACCCTGTAGTAAAAACCTCCCCTGTAGGTAATTCCCCCCTTAGTTAGTAAACACCCTGCCCTGTAAGTAATCCCCCCTCTTTAGTAAACACCCCCTCCCTCTTAGTAAACTCCCCTCGCTTGTAGGTAATCCCCCCCTTAGTAAACACCCCCCCTCTTTAGTAAACACCCCTCCCTGTAGGTAATCCCCCCCTTAGTAAACACCCTCCCCTGTAGGTAATCCCCCCCCTTTAGTAAACACCCCTCCCCTATAGGTAATCCCCTCCCTCCCTTAGTAAACGCCCTCCCCTGTAGGTAATCCTCCCCCCTCTTTAGTAACCACCCTCCCCTGTAGGTAATCCCCCCCCCCCCCTTAGTAAACACCCCTCCCCTGTAGGTAATCCCCCCCCCCCTTAGTAAACACCCTCCCATGTGGGTAATCCTCCCTCTGTTGGCAATTTTCCCTATACTAAGCCCTTTGTCGGTAATTCTTCCATGTAGGTTATGCCCCTGTAGGTTTCCCCCTTTTTGTGAAAAAAAAAGTTCAGATACATATTTGAAAAACGTAATCAGTTAAGATACAATGTAACTTTAAGAAAAGTATAACAAAGTGATTCAAAAGATTGTAAGAAATATTAAAGGATTATATACAAGTAGTATGACCGTAATACGATAACCAGTTGATTTTTGGAAATTCCAATGAGATTGTGTCCACACTTGTATAGATATGAATATAGTTTGATTAGTGCACGAATGGTGAAACCGACACATCATCCACAACCGGCAAATAGACAGAGAGCAAAACATCACCAGGAACCAACATCATATCAATACATCATCTGTCATAAGAAGAAACGTTATCTGTGAGAGGGCACCGATGATCAGACATAGAACAGAAGTCCTGGGCACGACACCATGGACAGCGTCCTCGCTATGGGTCCATGCCTCTGACAAACTTTACTAACTCAGTTTTCTTATATCCATTTTGAATCATTAAACTTTATACAACCTATTGTATACAAGGGGTTGATAAGGATGAAGCGGGACAGGCAAGTATACATCACTGCTTTATCCCCTGCTGCCCCAGCACAATCACTAATTATGAATTTATTTTGGACATCCCCTTTAAGTTTAGAATACACAGATGTTGGTCTGTTTGTGTTACTTCATGTTAAAGAATAGAATGGCCATTTCTACTCCTTAAAGGGGTTGTCCGGCGAAAAAAATTATTCACAGAATAACACACATTACAAAGTTATACAACTTTGTAATGTATGTTATGTCTGTGAATGGCCCCCTTCCCCGTGTCCCACCACCCCCACCCGTGTACCCGGAAGTGTGGTGCGCTATACATTACCTGTCACGTGCCGACCACGGTCTCCGATCCTCAGCAGTGACGTCTTCTTCGGGAGGCCAGCGGATCTTCCCGAATGCTGGCCGCCCTCTGCAGCGTCATCCGAAGCTCAGACGCGATTGGATGAGCATAACTGTGCTCAGCCAATCGCGGCTGAGCAGCTGATGACGTGGCCGCGTCATCAGCCGCGATTGGCTGAGCACATTTATGCTCAGCCAATCGCGGCTGAGCTTCGGATGACGCTGCAGAGGGCGGCCGGCACTCGGGAAGATCCGCCGAACTCACGAAGAAGACGTCACTGCTGACGATCGGAGACCGTGGACGACACGACATGCGGTGAGTATAATGCACCACACTTCCGGGTCTAGCGTGGGTGGGGGGAAACACGGGGAAGGGGGCCATTCACAGACATAACATACATTACAAAGTTGTATAACTTTGTAATGTGTGTTATTCTGTGAATAATTTTTTATCGCCGGACAACCCCTTTAAGAGGACAATACTAAACCAATGGGACAATATACAGAGAAATCCTAAAGTAAAGGTATGAGGTTTGTTATCCCGTATAAACGATACGGGACGGTAAATGTTCTGTTGGCTCTTTAATCCTTGCTAACACTTTCTGGAGGACTTACATACCATCGTACCATACTCGTACAGATATACAATTGTAAGTTTCGAGTATTACGTCATCTAGTGAAGGAAATGTAAAATGGACACTATACTATACTGAACAAAAATGGAGTCTAGGATGTACTACTAATAGTTGGGAAATGAGTCCTTGCATTAGAAGCACAGTTCGGCTGCCTGTGGCCACAGATGTAGCTGGCAGGGCGGGGAGCCAATGGCTGCTTGCTCTATCAGTGCATTGTATTTAACTATAAGGAGCCCTTATAATTAAATGCTTAGGTACAACACCTGAAGGGGGTCGTCTTTTGCCTACCTGTCCCTGGTAATGTTCTTAACATTAACTCTTTCTGTGTTGCAGCTCAGAAAGGGCTAAAGAGCAAAACACAGGACATTTATGCTTTATTGGCTCCTGCACTGGTGACCTCTAACCTCAGGTATAAATGTCCTGTGTCCTGCTCTTCAACCCTTTCTGTGCTACAGCATGTTAGTGCTGTAAAGCTTATTTACTTTGTGTCACTTACACGCTGCGGCTTAGAGAGGGTTAAGGCGCGAGGACACTACATTCATGTCTCATCGACTCCTGCACCAGAGATCTCAGAATCATGTGCTCCTCAAGGGTGAATTATTTTAATCACCCAGCTCTACTATGAGAAATGACACAAAAAGAGGACCCTGATCTCAAGAGCTTACAATCTATAAGGAAATAGGACACAAGAGCTTACAATCTATAAGGAAATAGTGAGGACACAAGAGCTTACAATCTATAGGGAAATAGTGAGGACACAAGAGCTTACAATCTATAGGGAAATAGGACACAAGAGTTTACAATCTATAGGGAAATAGGACACAAGAGCTTACAATCTATAAGGAAATAGGACACAAGAGCTTACAATCTATAAGGAAATGGGGAGGACACAAGAGCTTACAATCTATAAGGAAATAGGACACAAGAGCTTACAATCTATAAGGAAATAGGACACAAGAGCTTACAATCTATAAGGAAATGGGGAGGACACAAGAGCTTACAATCTATAGGGAAATAGGACACAAGAGCTTACAATCTATAAGAGACGGGGAGGACACAAGAGCTTACAATCTATAGGGAAATAGTGAGAACACAAGAGCTTACAATCTATAAGGAAACAGTGAGGACACAAGAGCTTACAATCTATAAGGAAATGGGACACAAGAGCTTACAATCTATAAGGAAATGGGACACAAGAGCTTACAATCTATAAGGAAATAGTGAGGACACAAGAGCTTACAATCTATAAGGAAATAGTGAGGACACAAGAGCTTACAATCTATAAGGAAATAGTGAGAACACAAGAGCTTACAATCTATAAGGAAATGGGGAGGACACAAGAGCTTACAATCTATAAGGAAATGGGACACAAGAGCTTACAATCTATAAGGAAATAGTGAGGACACAAGAGCTTACAATCTATAAGGAAATAGTGAGAACACAAGAGCTTACAATCTATAAGGAAATGGGGAGGACACAAGAGCTTACAATCTATAGGGAAATAGGACACAAGAGCTTACAATCTATAAGAGACGGGGAGGACACAAGAGCTTACAATCTATAGGGAAATAGTGAGAACACAAGAGCTTACAATCTATAAGGAAATGGGGAGGACACAAGAGCTTACAATCTATAAGGAAATGGGGAGGACACAAGAGCTTACAATCTATAGGGAAATAGGACACAAGAGCTTACAATCTATAAGAGACGGGGAGGACACAAGAGCTTACAATCTATAGGGAAATAGTGAGAACACAAGAGCTTACAATCTATAAGGAAATAGTGAGGACACAAGAGCTTACAATCTATAAGGAAATAGTGAGGACACAAGAGCTTACAATCTATAAGGAAATAGTGAGGACACAAGAGCTTACAATCTATAAGGAAATAGTGAGGACACAAGAGCTTACAATCTATAAGGAAATAGTGAGGACACAAGAGCTTACAATCTATAAGGAAATGGGGAGGGCACAAGAGCTTACAATCTATAGGGAAATAGTGAGAACACAAGAGCTTACAATCTATAAGGAAATAGTGAGAACACAAGAGCTTACAATCTATAAGGAAATAGTGAGGACACAAGAGCTTACAATCTATAAGGAAATGGGACACAAGAGCTTACAATCTATAAGGAAATGGGACACAAGAGCTTACAATCTATAAGGAAATGGGACACAAGAGCTTACAATCTATAAGGAAATGGGACACAAGAGCTTACAATCTATAAGGAAATGGGACACAAGAGCTTACAATCTATAAGGAAATGGGACACAAGAGCTTACAATCTATAAGGAAATGGGACACGATCTTACAATCTATAAGGAAATAGTGAGGACACAAGAGCTTACAATCTATAAGGAAATGGGACACAAGAGCTTACAATCTATAAGGAAATAGTGAGGACACAAGAGCTTACAATCTATAAGGAAATGGGACACAAGAGCTTACAATCTATAAGGAAATAGTGAGGACACAAGAGCTTACAATCTATAAGGAAATAGTGAGGACACAAGAGCTTACAATCTATAAGGAAATGGGACACAAGAGCTTACAATCTATAAGGAAATAGTGAGGACACAAGAGCTTACAATCTATAAGGAAATGGGGAGGGCACAAGAGCTTACAATCTATAAGGAAATAGTGAGAACACAAGAGCTTACAATCTATAGGGAAATAGGACACAAGAGCTTACAATCTATAAGGAAATAGGACACAAGAGCTTACACTCTATAAGGAAATGGGACACAAGAGCTTACAATCTATAAGGAAATGGGGAGGACACAAGAGCTTACAATCTATAGGGAAATAGGACACAAGAGCTTACAATCTATAAGAGACGGGGAGGACACAAGAGCTTACAATCTATAGGGAAATAGTGAGAACACAAGAGCTTACAATCTATAAGGAAATGGGGAGGACACAAGAGCTTACAATCTATAAGGAAATGGGGAGGACACAAGAGCTTACAATCTATAGGGAAATAGGACACAAGAGCTTACAATCTATAAGAGACGGGGAGGACACAAGAGCTTACAATCTATAGGGAAATAGTGAGAACACAAGAGCTTACAATCTATAAGGAAATAGTGAGGACACAAGAGCTTACAATCTATAAGGAAATAGTGAGGACACAAGAGCTTACAATCTATAAGGAAATAGTGAGGACACAAGAGCTTACAATCTATAAGGAAATAGTGAGGACACAAGAGCTTACAATCTATAAGGAAATAGTGAGGACACAAGAGCTTACAATCTATAAGGAAATGGGGAGGGCACAAGAGCTTACAATCTATAGGGAAATAGTGAGAACACAAGAGCTTACAATCTATAAGGAAATAGTGAGAACACAAGAGCTTACAATCTATAAGGAAATAGTGAGGACACAAGAGCTTACAATCTATAAGGAAATGGGACACAAGAGCTTACAATCTATAAGGAAATGGGACACAAGAGCTTACAATCTATAAGGAAATGGGACACAAGAGCTTACAATCTATAAGGAAATGGGACACAAGAGCTTACAATCTATAAGGAAATGGGACACAAGAGCTTACAATCTATAAGGAAATGGGACACAAGAGCTTACAATCTATAAGGAAATGGGACACGATCTTACAATCTATAAGGAAATAGTGAGGACACAAGAGCTTACAATCTATAAGGAAATGGGACACAAGAGCTTACAATCTATAAGGAAATAGTGAGGACACAAGAGCTTACAATCTATAAGGAAATGGGACACAAGAGCTTACAATCTATAAGGAAATAGTGAGGACACAAGAGCTTACAATCTATAAGGAAATAGTGAGGACACAAGAGCTTACAATCTATAAGGAAATGGGACACAAGAGCTTACAATCTATAAGGAAATAGTGAGGACACAAGAGCTTACAATCTATAAGGAAATGGGGAGGGCACAAGAGCTTACAATCTATAAGGAAATAGTGAGAACACAAGAGCTTACAATCTATAGGGAAATAGGACACAAGAGCTTACAATCTATAAGGAAATAGGACACAAGAGCTTACACTCTATAAGGAAATGGGACACAAGAGCTTACAATCTATAAGGAAATAGGACACAAGAGCTTACAATCTATAAGGAAATGGGACACAAGAGCTTACAATCTATAAGGAAATGGGGAGGACACAAGAGCTTACAATCTATAAGGAAATGGGACACAAGAGCTTACAATCTATAAGGAAATGGGGAGGACACAAGAGCTTACAATCTATAAGGAAATGGGACACAAGAGCTTACAATCTATAAGGAAATAGGACACAAGAGCTTACAATCTATAAGGAAATGGGACACAAGAGCTTACAATCTATAAGGAAATGGGGAGGACACAAGAGCTTACAATCTATAAGGAAATGGGACACAAGAGCTTACAATCTATAAGGAAATGGGGAGGACACAAGAGCTTACAATCTATAAGGAAATGGGACACAAGAGCTTACAATCTATAAGGAAATAGGACACAAGAGCTTACAATCTATAAGGAAATAGTGTGTGGGAGAAGAGACTTCTGTATGTTCCTCATAATCCTGGTTAGGATGGTATAATAATAATTCTTCTCCTGACATGACTCGGCTCTTTAGGTAACTATAGTAGATATACAGTTTAGGAGGGTTTGATCCAATGTGACACAATATGTGACATTTTTATTCTCCAGCCCCAGGATTCACATTTCCAGGATGTTTCCATTGACTACGAGGCTGACATTTACAACCACAGGAAAATCAGCCAAATCTGTATTTGACCATACTGTATATATATATATATATATATACATATACACATACATACAGTGGTACCTTTGTTTAAGAGTAAACTGGTTTAAGAGCTCACATTTTTTCAAAGTTGTGACTTGGTGTAAGAGCATTGCTTTGGTGTAAGAGCTCCCTGTACTAGGTGGGAGGGGGATTGGGGGAGGGGCATCGTCTGCATAGCGGGGGCTACAGTCCTATACTCTTACCCAGGAAGTCTCCCTTACCTTCCAGATCCACTTCAGGCTGGGGCTTGCATCAGGGGACAGGACTGTGGAGGTAATCTCTTCATAGCTGTAACCCCTCTCTCCCTGGACTGAGAGTACTACATGTATGTGCCCACATCTGCCCTGCTCATTCCTTCATGCTCCCTGCAGTCTGTCAGTCCTGATTGGTCCATGCTGAACACACCCCCTTCCCCATTGCTGTCATGTGACCACACACACCTCTGACAGCAGCCCTGCTTCTCTATTCTAGCCTGTTGTACTACGCTACTGCGTTATGGGGATCTGCAGCTCCATCCTGTATCTACAAACTGCTGCTGTGTTATCAGGTTTATACAGTTACTATACATTATATACCACATGCTGCTATACTGTACAGTAACTTATATATCACATATCCAGCTGCAGTGTTATCAGGGTTATACAGTTACTATACATTATACACCACATGCTGCTATACTGTACAGTAACTTATATATCACATCCAGCTGCAGTGTTATCAGGGTTATACAGTTACTATACATTATATACCACATGCTCCTATACTGTACAGTAACTTATATATCACATATCCAGCTGCTGTGTTATCAGGGTTATACAGTTACTATACTTATACACCACATGCTGATTGCTATACTGTACAGTAACTTATATATCACATATCCAGCTGCTGTGTTATCAGGGTTATACAGTTACTATACATTATACACCACATGCTGCTATACTGTACAGTAACTTATATATCACATATCCAGCTGCTGTGTTATCAGGGTTATACAGTTACTATACATTATACACCACATGCTGATTGCTATACTGTACAGTAACTTATATATCACATATCCAGCTGCTGTGTTATCAGGGTTATACAGTTACTATACATTATACATCACATGCTGCTATACTGTACAGTAACTTATATATCACACATCCAGCTGCTGTGTTATCAGGGTTATACATTTACTATACATTATATACCACATACTGCTATACTGTACAGTAACTTATATATCACATATCCAGCTGCTGTGTTATCAGGGTTATACAGTTACTATACTTATACACCACATGCTGCTATACTGTACAGTAACTTATATATCACATATCCAGCTGCTGCTGTGTTATCAGGGTTATACAGTTACTATACATTATACTCCACATGCTGCTATACTGTACAGTAACTTATAATATCACAGATTCAGCTGCTTATAAATGTTTGTTTCATTTGTTTTACACGTTATTCTGAATATAAAATCATTATTTTTGGGGTGTGGAACCAATTGTCATAACAGTGATTTCTTATGAGAAAATTTGCTTTGGTTTAAGAGTGGATTTGGATTACAAGCGCGGCCCGGAACGAATTATGCTCGTAATCCAGGGCTCTATATATATAATGGTATGCTGGGATGTATATATATATATATATATATATATATATATATATATATATATATATATATATATACACACACACACACACACTCACCGGCCACTTTATTAGTTACACCATGCTAGTAATGGGTTGGACCCCCTTTGCCTTCAGAACTGCCTCAATTCTTGGTGGCATAGATACAACAAGGTGCTGGAAGCTTCCTCAGAGATTTTGGTCCATATTGACATGATGGCATCACACAGTTGCCGCAGATTTGTCGGCTGCACATCCATGATGCCAATCTCCCGTTCCACCACATCTCAAAGATGCTCTATTGGATTGAGATCTGGTGACTGTGGAGGCCATTGGAGTACAGTGACCTCATTGTCATGTTCAAGAAACCAGTCTGAGATGATTCTAGCTTTAGGACATGGCGCATTATCCTGCTGAAAGTAGCCATCAGATGTTGGGTACATTGTGGTCATAAAGGGATGGACATGGTCAGCAACAATACTCAGGTAGGCTGTGGCGTTGCAACGATGCTCAATTGGTACCAAGGGGCCCAAAAAGTGCCAAGAAAATATTCCCCACACCATGATACCACCTCCACCAGCCTGATCCGTTGATACAAGGCAGGATGGATCCATGCTTTCATGTTGTTGACGCCAAATTCTGACCCTACCATCCGAATGTTGCATCAGAAATTGAGACTCATCAGACCAGGGGAGAGGGGGCCATCTATAAGGGAGGGTGAGGAGAGAGGGGGCCATCTATAAGGGAGGGTGGGGGGAGAGGGGGCCATCTATAAGGGAGGGTGGGGGGAGAGGGGGCCATCTATAAGGGAGGGTGGGGGGGAGAGGGGGCCATCTATAAGGGAGGGTAGGGGAGAGGGGACCATCTATAAGGAAGGGGGTAGAGGGGGCCATCTATAAGGAGGGGGGAGAGGAGGCAATCTATAACGGAGGGGGTAGTGGGGGCCATCTATATGGAGGAGGGAGAGTAGGCTATCTATAAGGGAGGGTGGGGGGAGAGGGGGCCATCTATAAGGAGGGCAACATGGGGGAAGAGGATTGCAGATTTTCCCCTTTACTTTCCATGGGGGAGTCACAATATGCAATAAATCCACTGTTGAATTGCTATTTCTTTCTCTCCATTTAGTGTAGGTGATCAGCAGTGTATTATAAGTATATATATATATATATATATATATATATATATATATATATATATATATTGTAGGGATCTTCCCGGGGGATGGTGTGTTTGGACACAGTTCACAGCAGACTTGGACTTGTAAAATAACAGCTTGGCGTTTATTTGCAGCATAAACAGTCCATCAAACAAAACACAGCAGCACCGTGCTTTAAGAATAAAACAAACAAAAAGGTCTTGCCCGTCTAGGCACTTACTAACAGGTTTCTTCACCTATCTAACACTTGAAAACAGGACGTCTTTCACCTGAATACCGCAAGGTGTGTATTAGCTCCAGCAGAGGCTATGTTCACAGGTTGCTCCCAAACAGACACCCAGGCTGATCACTCCTGGCTGAGAGCAAACACTGGATCCTCTGCAGGGCTTTTACCTTGTCAGGCTGATTAGGGTCAGAAACACCTGACCCCAAAACCTGACCTGGATCGGGGGGAAGGGAATGGCAAGTCCCACTACCAAAACCTACCTGCCATTCCATGTAAGTCCAGGCCCGGCAATAATAAATAATAGCTCAGCAGCATAACACTGCTGAGCACAGATGCCTCCTGGACTCACCATCTCACGCTATGTATTAACCTGGGTGAGATGTACATCCCCTCGAGCACTTTACCAGTGACATGTCCACAATATATATATACACACTCATACAGGGGGGGATAATAAGTATATAATACACTGCTGATCACCTACACAGAATGGATATATATATATATATATATATATATATATATATACATACACACACTCATACAGGCGGGGATAATAAGTATATAATACACTGCTGATCACCTACACAGAATGGATATATATATATATATATATATATATATATATATAAATAAACATACATATATACACACACACACACACACTCATACAGGGGGGGGGATAATAGGTATATAATACACTGCTGTATACCTACACAGAATGGAGAGACATATACTTATTATCCCCCTCCTGTATGAGTGTGTATATATCTCTCCAATCTGTGTAGGTATACAGCAGTGTATTATATACTTATTATCCTCCTGTATGAGTGTGTGTGTGTGTGTGTATATATATATATATAATATATATATATATACTGTATATCTCCATTCTGTGTAGGTATACAGCAGTGTATTATATACTTATTATCCTCCTGTATGAGTGTATATATCTCTCAATTCTGTGTAGGTATACAGCTGTGTTTATATACTTATTATCCCCCTGTATGAGTGTGTACAGTATATATCTCCATTCTGTGTAGGTATACAGCAGTGTATTATATACTTATTATCCTCCTCCTGTATGAGTGTGTATAAAATACACTGCTGTATACCTACACAGAATGGAGATATATATACACACTCATACAGGGGGATAATAAGTATATAATACACTGCTGTATACCTACACAGAATGGAGATATATACTGTACACACTCATACAGGGGGATAATAAGTATATAAACACAGCTGTATACCTACACAGAATTGAGAGATATATACACTCATACAGGAGGATAATAAGTATATAATACACTGCTGTATACCTACACAGAATGGAGATATACAGTATATATATATATATATATATATATATATATATATATATATATATTATATATATATATACACACACACACACTCATACAGGAGGATAATAAGTATATAATACACTGCTGTATACCTACACAGATTGGAGAGATATATACACACTCATACAGGAGGATAATAAGTATATAATACACTGCTGTATACCTACACAGAATGGAGAGATATATACACACACATACAGGAGGATAATAAGTATATAATACACTGCTGTATACCTACACAGAATGGAGATATACAGTATATACACACTCATACAGGGGGATAATAAGTATATAATACACAGCTGTATACCTACACAGAATGGAGAGATATATACACACACATACAGGAGGATAATAAGTATATAATACACAGTTGTATACCTACACAGAATGGGGAGATATATACACACACATACAGGAGGATAATAAGTATATAATACACAGTTGTATACCTACACAGAATGCAGAGATAGAGACCCTCTAAAAGTGATGCCACATGATTTACTATACAAAGGGGCCCGCTGAGGCTCTGTCGCCCAAGGGCCCAACAAAACCTGGAGCCGGCCCTGACCAGTATCTTCACTCCTCTTGTGTCTCCTCTCTCCTCATAGATTGTAAGCTCTTGTGTCTCTCTCCTCATAGAGTGTAAGCTCTTGTGACCAGTGTCTTCACTCCTCTTGTGTCTCCTCTATCCTCATAGAGTGTAAGCTCTTGTGACCAGTGTCTTCACTCCTCTTGTGTCTCCTCTATCCTCATAGAGTGTAAGCTCTTGTGACCAGTGTCTTCACTCCTCTTGTGTCCCCTCTATCCTCATAGAGTGTAAGCTCTTGTGACCAGTGTCTTCACTCCTCTTGTGTCTCCTCTATCCTCATAGAGTGTAAGCTCTTGGGAGCAGGATCCCCACTTTTCTTATGTCCTATGGTGAAAGAGGGGGGCAGAAAAGGAGTGAAAACCCTGATTACACTCCAATCAGAGCTTACACTCTATTAGGACCCTGCTCACGAGAGAAGTCAAGGCCCTGCTCACAAGAGCTTACACTCTATGAGGAGCCTGCTCACAAGAACTTACAAGAAACATGGATGATGGCCATCAAACCTTATTTTTTTAATCTTTTGTGCACAGTCTGTTGATTTGTTTCTTAATCCCTTATGTGATCATCTTGTTATGACCTCCCAACTTTTACATTCTTTGGGACATTCCCTAGCACATGGCAATGGTGAGTCATCAAAAGACAAAGACCTATATAACATTGCCGGAATCACCAAGCGCATAAGATGAGTGAAGGTGAGGGGAGCGGAGTACAGGAGGGGAGGGGTGGAGGGAGTGTGAGCGGAGTGCAGAGCACTGGGGACATAGGAAGTGTGTGCAGTGCTCTGCTGTGTGTCTGTACAGGCTGGATGTGCAATGCAGGGGTTAATGCCGTAATGTGCATGAATTCACTATGACTTGTCTCTGCAGCCATCCCCGCTTGTCACCTGAGATGCAGACGGATGACTGACAGCAACAACAACATGTATTACTCCAGCATTATCCAGGTAAGATGTCATCTCACTCCTATTATACAGTATAATGTTATATTGCTGCTGCAGGACTACAACTCCCAATATTGACGCCCGTGAACGTGCTCTATAAGTAATTGTCTGTGTGTGTGTGTATATATATATATATATATATATATATATATATATAGGTACCTTGCATCTCAAGCTTAATTGGTTCTGGAAGGCAGTTTGAGAACGTAATTGAGAATGTAATTTTGTTTAATTGGTTCCAGCACCCACCAATAATTACCCATTTATTACATTGAAAAGTGCCCAGTTTTATCCCTACAGTACGGAACAGAATGGTACTATACCATACAGTGCATTATATACAAGAAATGGTCAACAAAACCAGCAATTATAGTACAGTAGTCACTAACTCCTCACCCCCCCCACCCCCACCCCAGCACTGTAACAGATGGGAGATGGTGGTGCACTGACTGTACTACTACTGTACTGTATATGCACTCCAGCAATCTTATACAGTACAGGATGGGAGATGGCGGTGCACTGACTGTACTACTACTGTACTGTATATGCACTCCAGCAGTCTTATACAGTACTGTACTGTATGTAAAGCCTCATGAGTGCAAAACTCACCAGGTACAACCCACCATCCATGCTCGCAAAAATGTTCAGATGCCGAGTACTTCGAGACTGGGGGCCCGAAAAGTGTTTGAGAACTGAGCAAGAGTTTGAGAACCAAAGCAAACTTTCCTTGAAAATACAGTTTGAGTTCCAAGCAGTTTGAGCACCGAGGTAGCACTGTATATGTGTATGATATATATTTGGTAGTACGGTTATATAGACAATGATCAGTCCATGTAAACACCTTTGTGACCACTAAAATGAAGAAGATAGTCCTGGTTTTCTGTATACAGCTCTTTACATAGGGTTTGCTTGTTGTTCCGAGTCTCAGTCTCTGTACAGAGATCAGGTTTACCATGTAAGAATATGTTCACACACTGCAGATCTGCAACTGGTTTTTAATACATTAAATACAGCAGTGTGTGAGCCTACCCTAATACTATGCAGCAGGGGGCATGCCTGGCAGGATCATCCATGTACCAGGGCACCACCCTATGCTTGTGTGGAATCTAGCAATGACGTCACAGGGAATCCCTATGACGCTCGGGGACACACCACCTCATCATCCTCCTTGTTTCCCTCCTCTATGTAACAGTCAGCATTGACCGCAGCATAGAAGGTTAATCGAGGTTTCTGTCATGGCTGCCGCCCTACTCCAACAATTGAGATGATTTATAACTGCTGCGTAAGAAACGTGATAGAAATGTGCCAGGAGGTTCTCCACACGACTCTCACTGCTCTGACTAATAGGGTGAAATCATAATAAGTGCCCCCTCTATCTGCTCTGACTAATAGGGTGAGACCCTAATAAGTGCCCCCTCTATCTGCTCTGACTAATAGGGTGAGATCCTAATAAGTGCCCCCTCTCACTGCTCTGACTAATAGGGTGAGATCCTAATAAGTGCCCCGCTTTCTGCCCTGACTAATAGGGTGAGATCCTAATAAGTGCCCCCTCTATCTGCTGAGACTAATAGGGTGAGATCCTAATAAGTGCCCCCTCTATCTGCTCTGACTAATAGGGTGAGATCCTAATAAGTGCCCCCTCTCTCTGCTCTGACTAATAGGGTGAGATCCTAATAAGTGCCCCCTCTATCTGCTGAGACTAATAGGGTGAGATCCTAATAAGTGCCCCCTCTATCTGCTCTGACTAATAGGGTGAGATCCTAATAAGTGCCCCCTCTATCTGCTCTGACTAATAGGGTGAGATCCTAATAAGTGCCCCCTCTCACTGCTCTGACTAATAGGGTGAGATCCTAATAAGTGCCCCCCTCTCACTGCTCTGACTAATAGGGTGAGATCCTAATAAGTGCCCCCTCTATCTGCTCTGACTAATAGGGTGAGATCTTAATAAGAGCCCCCTCTCACTGCTCTGACTAATAGGGTGAGATCCTAATAAGTGCCCCCTCTCTGCTCTGACTAATAGGGTGAGATCCTAATAAGTGCCCCCCTCTATCTGCTCTGACTAATAGGGTGAGATCCTAATAAGTGCCCCGCTTTCTGCCCTGACTAATAGGGTGAGATCCTAATAAGTGCCCCCTCTATCTGCTCTAACTATTATGGTGAGATCCTAATAAGTGCCCCCTCTCACTGCTCTAACTATTATGGTGAGGTCCTAATAAGTGCCCCCTCTCTGCTCTGACTAATAGGGTGAGGTCCTAATACGTGCCCCCTCTATCTGCTCAGACTAATAGGGTGAGACCCTCCTAATAAGTGCCCCCTCTATCTGCTCTGACTAATAGGGTGAGATCCTAATAAGATCCCCCGCTCTGCTCTGACTAATAGGGCAAGACCCTTATAAGTGCCCCCTCTCTGCTCTGACTAATAGGGTGAGATCCTAATAAGTGCCCCCTCTCACTGCTCTAACTATTATGGTGAGGTCCTAATAAGTGCCCCCCTCACTGCCCCCCTTCTCCTTTTAAGGGTTTCTAGAGGAGACTTCCTTTTTTTGAAACTTGAACCCAAGTGCCCCCTCCCCCGATTACTGTGTAGATGGCTCTGGGGACCCCCAGTTATAATACTGTCATTTTCTAGTCAGGGGGATATCCTTTCTTATTTTAGTATGTTTTTTAAATGCCCCCCAAACCCCCAGACAGAAATCCCCATAACGTACAGTAGAGGGCGCGGTCTGGATAGGACGGTAGTTTCTGGGTGGGGATTTACTGCGGACGTATAAACCTTCGCCTCTGCTGTAATTCCTGTTGTATAGGATCAGATCATTTCGGGGTAATTTGAGGCTAAATTGTTGTCACTTTCTTGTCCGCAGGTTGTGGTGGTCCTTTCCCTTGTAACCATAGTAACAGCGGACATCTCTAATCCCACCTACGAATGGACAGATGAGAGCAGCAAGACTATTGTGTGTCAGAAATGTCCGCCCGGGACCTATGTGGCTATACACTGCTCCTCTAAACATGACACCATATGCCTAGCGTGTCCAGAAGAACATTATACCCAGTACTGGCATTATCTGGACAAATGCCGATTCTGCAACGTCATCTGTCAGGAGGGAGAACAAGTGAAACATGAGTGCAATTCCACACACAACAGGGTATGTGACTGCCAGCCTGGCTACCACCGCAGCAGCCATTACTGCCTCAAGGATCTACAATGCAACTTCCAAGAGGAAGGTGAGTGATGGAGTTATATAGAGAATGTTTCCTTATGTTCTGGTAAGCAGGTGACTGTACATTACACAATAGCTGTGCAAGCAGAGCTGCAGTATAAAGCATGGTGGAGGGACCGAATGTAAGATAGCGCTGATCCTATAGCTACTTTACAATGAAAGTATTGTTCTATAGCACAGGTGTCAAACTCAGGCCCTCCGGCATCATGCCTGGACAGCCAAAGCTAAAGCATGATGGGAATTGTAGTTTTGCAACAGCTGGAGGGCCTGAGTTTGACGCTCTTGATCCCTAGCAGCCATTGTTTAGCCATCTACTCACGTTTGTCCTTTATTCTAGCCATAGATGAAGACTGCGACAAGCTGGTGATAGATTACGTCGCGAGCCTGAATCTTTCAGCCACCGTTTTCCGACGACTGGAAGTGAACATCTCCAACCACAGAGGAAAGAAGCCGGTCAGCCAGAGAAGGATCCGGAATCTCTTAAAGGAATTCAAAAACAGCGACCCAGATCTCCCTCTGCTCCCGCGACTTCTGGAATTCCTAAAAGAAGCCAAAATTTCAAATTTAGAAAAAAAGCTGCGGAAGAAATTTTTACAGAAGGAAGAAGCTGTGTGAGGTCCGAGACGCAGTCGGGCCCCGCGCCTCGTCGTGGACTCAGTATGATTTGTGTTTTATAAACTTTCTGTGAAAAGATTTCAGGAGACTTTTTTTTACGTTTTGCAACTCATCACTGCCGCATGCATGTTACCTCCTATTTATTTATTACAGCCCCCCCCCCCCCCTGTGGTCTTTGAATACATGACAATTTTTCTACAAATATCTTTTTTGTTTTTTATTACTGCACATTGACTGTAGTTCATCCTGATCTTCCTAGTTCATGAACATTTAAGCTGCCGTGCATACTGACACAAGCAAAGTCTGTAACTTGGAGAACTTCTATGGCTGTAATGGCTGCCAATAGACGTTATTTCACGATCAGACAATTTGTGATGTCGGGGTCCGACCTCAGGGACCATTCTCGCCAGTGTTGTGGTTCCCATAGCATCCATGGTGACCTAAATAGTGATCAGTAATTGCTGCTTGGTGCGCCTTATCCGTGGTGACACTGGACCCCCAAATTATCTAATGGAGATTTCCCATGAAACTCCCTTAAAAGTTATAAATAGTAAGGAAAGTCCCTCTTCCTCGTGTTCGCTATTTACCTACTGTACAATCTGTTATTTGCCGCCTGGGGTGCAGTGAATGGTGAATGACGACGTCTCTTCAGATTCCACCCATTTTGTATTCCTTAGGTGTGTAAACAGGTCAGGCGTGACTGACGTCTTTCTCAGGGTTCATGCAGATACATGCCTAACTGTAACATAGAACTGACAGGCGTCACCAAGCTAAATATAAAAATGTACACGTTTACCCTGAGGCAACCTCTTTTGTGAAACCTAAAAGTTTCTATTCTGATTCTGAGCCCTGATTCTAGGAAATCTGGCTGACAAACAATGTTTACTGTGAGCTTCAGCCACTGCTGAGCGGAATAGCAAGTGAGCTGAGCAATGTTCATGCAAAGTTGGGCAAACATAAAACGTAACACAGGAAGGTCGGTACCTTAGTCTAATGTAGCAAAGCAAAATAACTGGTGTAACAGTCGGTGTACATTTACATGTACCTCTGTTGCAGATTTGATGCAATATTCAGAAATTTAGTTATGGTTTACACAGCATCCGATCAGTGCAGTTACATCCAGTGACTCACGTGGGGCATCTTCTCTGATCAGTCGTTCATTCTTCCTTTCCAACCAGGCCGGCCGTCTTGAAGACTTATCCTGGCCACAAATCCTCTCTACAGAATCTGCAAGAGAAACATTTTAGGTGCCTTGCTCCAGCACATATAGTAGTTAAGACGATCTGTGCTCCTGTATAGTTTGAGGCCCCCTCTAGGATGCCCTTAGTATTATAGTTATCTCCTTTACTGCCAGGATGCCCTTAGTATTGTAATTAACCACTGCCCCCTCCAGGATGGCCTTAGTACTATAGTTAACCCCAGCCCCCTCCAGGATGCCCCTAGTATAACCCCTCTCCCCCTTCAGGATGCCCCTAGCATAACCCCCCTCCCCCTTGGATGTACCTAGTATATTAAACAACCCCCTCCCCCCAGGGACTCATTGCATTATAATCAACCCCTCTGTGCCCAAAGTAGTGCCCCTGGTCTGTGGCAATTCCAAGTTAAAAAAAGAAAAATCCCACTCACCTGTCCTCTGTTACAAAGCTGGCCGGCCTCATCCTCCTATAGTCTCTGCGGCTAATTAAAACCATCAGAGTGTCATAAATCACCCCATCTAGGGTGCCCCCATATTGACAGCCGGTGCCATCTATAGTGCCTCCATAATGACAGCCTCTGCCACCTGCAGCATCCCCATAATGAAAGTTTGTTCCATCTGAAATGCCCCTTTTATGACAGCCTGTGCCATTTGGAGTGCTCCTATACTGACAGCCTATGCCATGTATAGTGCCCCCTCATACTGACAGCCTGTATGATCTATAGTGCCCCATACTGACACCATGTGCTATAACTGTGCCATCTACACCATCCCCATACTGACAGCCTTTGCTACCTATAGTGCTCCCATAATAACAGTCAATGCAATAAACTGTGCCATCCCAAGATACCCCTATAAACCACATCAATGCTATCAATACTGATACCACAGGCTGCCAAAATAAACTATGCCAGCCAGAGAGTGGCTTTATAAACTATGCCAGCCATATACTACCCCTACAGACAGTGCCGGAGAACCTCCATAACAGCTAATGCCAAAAACCACACAATCCAAAGAGCACCAAGTAATGATAACCAGAGGGTACCCTTAAAAATAGTGCTAACCAGGGAGCACCCCCTTAAACAGAGTCGGCTACACAAAGACTCCCGGCTTTACAGGGCAATCCATTATCATGTAGGATGACTTCACTCCTCGAAGTTGGCAGTCATGCTGTTTTCCTAGAGAAATAAGGACATCTATCACATGACAGACGCCTACATCTACTGACAGACCCTATAGAGAATAATGGGGTCTTTGATGCTGCTCTATGCCGAACATAGATTTATACCAGTGTTCCCAAAAAAATGAGACTCTTTAGCAAATGTGTGGTACCCACCATAGGTGTTGTATAGGCACTCCAATAAGCCGCTCATGCAGGTTAAAGTTAGAGATGAAGTACCTTGGTTTCCCCACTAGATGCCACTACTGTTTGTATGTATTTCTTATGCACAGCTGAAGTCAAAGGGTTAATTGTTTATGTCATGTGATGTATGCAGACCAATTACAGGAGCTCTTTTTATCTATTTTATCCTCTTCCTCTTCTCTCTTCCTCACACTCAGCCCTGTAGGAGGAGTTAGCACCGTGTGGGAGGAAGTACAGGGAGTTGGAGGTCCAAGGAGACAGATTTGGGAGAGACTAGCTCTGAGAGAGATTTCTTTTATACAAGCCACTACTACAGTTATGCAGTGCTAAGTCCTAAGTAGAGGAGAGAAGCCACCTAGGTTCACCCTAGCCCATGCCACAAACCTCTCAAAAAAGTGCAGGGCAATCTCCTAAGAGTAAGAGTAATTGATCCCAGAAGGACAAAGCTACCAAAAGTAAAGGTCTATGTATCCTACTGCGCAGTGCAAGACAACTGGGTAATCTTGAAAGTCTGTGACTGTGTGACACCCAGATAACCGACGACTGGGGCTCGTGCTACCCACCTAGGACTGGTTCTATGATACTAAGGGGCAGAAGGCGGTCAGACTTAGTCTAAACGGGAGTATTAGTATCACTTATCTACCTCTATATATACTTCAGTTCCAGCAGAGTACAGGATCTACATTGGGCAGGGCTCCCCTGCCAACTCTTCTTCTCTTCTCTCTCTTCAAAGCACTTACTTTTTCAAGCACCTATTCCGAAAAAGTCTACTCTATTGTCAGCAACTAAGTTTGTCAATATTTGCACTGCCTGTATTTAGTGTTCTGCTCTCTGGTAATTCCATGCACTAAACCGTTCTATTTTTATACGAAACGCACGGGACTCTGCTTCCTCTGTTTGCACCTGCACCCACACATATACCGTCTACCTTGGGTTATTTTTCCCCTCTCTGTGCATGGCGGTCGCGTCATCCCAGGTGGGTCTACTACCACTCCAGGTTGCTGTGACAAGTGCCCAAGGGACCCGCAACAAGCCCGGAGGTTACCAACCATTTGGGGACACAAACTGGCCACAAAACAGGTACCAACATCACACCTGTGCACTACTACAGTGCATCAACATCAACACTACTGGCTGAGTATCACAGTTGCAAAACTACAACTCCTATCATGAAGAGCGTCGGGGCATAATAAGATTTGTAGTTTTGCAACCACTAAAGAATCACGGGTTGAAGAACACTGGTTTATACAAATAAGGGAGCCTCCATTTTATTAGGCCTTGGTTGTCCATTAGGCCATTGTTACCCATAGCAACCAATCAGATCTCTGGTTTCATTCTCTAATGTAAACTGGGGGAACAAAGCAGCAGCCAATCACGGACCTGCTTAGATTTCAAGTGCCAGATAGTTGGTCGCTATAGCAACCCTTCACACTTTCCTGAGGTGCGGGGGGGGGGGGGGATTTTCTAGCGGGTTTTACCTAGTTCTCTCATGAGGAAGACTTTGCCTCCATCGTTTTCCACACGGTCCTTGACAGGGAAGTCATAAAAGTTTTTAATTATGATAAGAAAACGTCAGTGACATAACATGATGGGGGTTGTAGTTCTGTGTGGTTCCCGGAGGTCGTATGACAGCGGCTAAGCTGCTCAGCAGATGGTATCACAAAGGAGAGGCTTAGATACAGAGGCTTAGTAAACAGCATCACACATGAGAGGCTTAGATGCGTCAGAAAGTATCACACAATAGACCTAGATACAGCAGAGCGTGGATAGGATTAGATACACAGCACCATAGATAGCCGCTTACTTGATACACTTCATTACCTCAGAGCAGACAGTATTGTACATAAGCTTAGATACACAGCTCAGGAGGCAGTATCACACGACAGACTTAGATATATGGCTCACATATGATAGGATTAGATACACAGCTCAATAGATAATCACTTGGCATCATTACTGCAGAGCATATTGTACATGATAAGCTTAGATACACAGCTCAGCTGGCAGTAACACACAATAGACTTAGCTACATGGCTCACACGATAGGATTAGATACACAGCTCAGTAGATAATCACTTGACATCAATACCGCCGAGCGGACAGTATCATACATAAAAAGCTTAGATACACAGCTCAGCAGGCAGTATCACACAATAGACTTAGCTATGTGGCTCAGACATGATAGCATTAGATACACAGCTCAGTAGATAATCACTTGGCGTCAATACCGCACAGCAGACTATCGTACATGATAAGCTTAGATACACAACTCAGCAGGCAGTATCCCACAAAAGACTTAGATATATGGCTCACACATGATAGCATTAGATACACAGCTCAGTAGATAATCACTTGGCATCAATACCGCACAGCAGACTGTATCGTACATGATGAGCTTAGATACACAGATCAGCAGGCCATATCCCACAAAAGACTTAGATATATGGCTCACACATGGAAGGATTAGATACACAGCTCAGCAGGCAGTATCCCACAAAAAAACTTAGATATATGGCTCACACATGGAAGGATTAGATACATAGCTCAGCAGAGCGTATTAGACATGAGGGGCTTAGCTTTATGGCTCAGCAGCTCAGACAATGTCACACATGAAAGGATTAGATACACAGCTCAGCAGGCAGTATCATATGATTGGATACACAACTCAGTAGTGATGAAAGGATTAGATATATCGCTCAGCAGACAATATTGTACTTGATAGGATTAGATACACAGCTCAGCAGGTAGTATCACACGATAAGCTTGGATACACAGCTCAGTAGTGATGATAGGATTAGATATATCGCTCAGCAGACAATATTGTACTCGATAGAATTAGATACACACCTCAACAGACAATATCACACGTGGTCAGACTAGATACAACAGCTTATCAGGCAGTATCACATCATCTGTTTAGATACACCTGATATACTGTCACTGTAAGGCTTATGTATACAAGGAAGCAGGAATCCGCCTGACTCAGACTGACGGGTAAAACCCTATGAGGAAACAATAAGGAAACCATTGTACTATTATGCAGTCTCAGCTTTTTAAGTCATTGCTTTCCTTTTCCTTCTTCCCTTTATATTCCCTTGGACTTGCCTGTCCAGTATATTTTGCAGAATGACCTCTTATCAGTCACCTTTGCCGCCAGCCGCCTGTTCCCTGAAGACACGTGACCTAGAGGAAGTATTTCTCAATAAGTTTCAGCTGGGGAGAATTTACAGGCAATAAACAATGTTAATAACAATATACCACGCACTACTATATACCTCCACTATATACATTTTGTTCTGTGCTGGCAAAGACTTCAGAAGAAGAGGATTTAGGAGTAGTCATTTCTGACACCTCACACTGAGTCAACAGTGCAACCAGGTGGTAGGGAAAGCTAACTGTATGCCAGGCTATATATACAGGAGGTATGAAGGGAAAGGAGGACATGATGGAAACCTTTATATATGTTACAGGAGGAAGAAGGGAAAGGGAGGACATGATGGAAACCTTTATATATGTTACAGGAGGAAGAAGGGAAAGGGAGGACATGATGGAAACCTTTATATATGTTACAGGAGGAAGAAGGGAAAGGAGGGACATGATGGAAACCTTTATATATGTTACAGGAGGAAGAAGGGAAAGGGGGGACATGATGGAAACCTTTATATATGTTACAGGGGGAAGAAGGGAAAGGGGGGACATGATGGAAACCTTTATATATGTTACAGGGGGAAGAAGGGAAAGGGGGGACATGATGGAAACCTTTATACTGTATATGTTCCAGGACTAAATAAGGTTCAGGAGGGAAGAGTTTAAAAAAAAATGAACTCCAGAAGAAGAGAACACAGTCAGAGATTATTGGGGAAGATCAGAAATCACATGAGAAATTATTACTTTACCGAAAGAGTAGTAGACGCTTGAAACAAACTTCCAGCAGAGGTGGTTGGTAAATCTATAATGACGGAATGTAACCTGCCTGGTATATACATATATCTATCCTGAGATAATAATAAGGGAAACACTAGTAGGCCAGACTAGAAGGACCCAGTGTTATGTCTACGTTTCCTCTCCACACCTCGGCTCCATCATATTCAGAGGGGACAATAAGTACTTGATGCAGCTGGAGGGCAACAACACCCATCACATACTCTACAAACTGGAAGAAGTTTTCCTCTCTCTCCATGATTCTCCAGTTCTTGTAGGCTGGATTACAGAAAGATCTAGAAAGTACTCTGAGAGTCCAATAACAGCACTCTACCTCTCACCTATCACAAAACAGGCGTCACCTCACCCCTCGGTGAGTGCAGCAGGAGTGTGCATGCCCAGCCACCACTCCATACACTCTCTATGGGACCTATATAGATAGACAAGCTCTGTAGGTGACGCAGACATCAGACGGCTCTCCTTTACACATATCACTTCAGCTAAAAGAGACGGCACTGTCCAGGCCTGAATGATGGAGAATGTTCTTTTTCTTGGACTTTTTATTGTTCTTTTTATTGGATTCCTCTGTTTTGGTCAGCGTAATCTAATCTCTGAGGTTACCTCCATCTGTTGTCTATTGGGGGTTATCATTCAGTGTCTGGCAGAATCACATTCACACAATGGAGAATAATTTGTATCCTGAGTGTATTACACATTATTACGTGTCCAAATCCCCCCCCCCCCATCACTAGGCTGGCGGAATGTCCATGTGGAAGTCATTGGAAACCAATGCAGGTCGGTGACTCCTCATTTCCCAAACTCCTTCAGAGAACAGATGTGTATAGAGTCAGGGGGTCTGGCAGCATCCTAAATGCGATCATAGAGATAGGGTCCAGTACTCAGAACAATAGAAAACTCTGCAATTGTTTTGTGTTTTCTCAAGAGCGGCGATACGTGGACAATACATGGCGGGTCTCCATGCCATGTGTGTATGCCATCTGCCACAGGGTAACTGGACACACAACTCTGTACCAAGCAAAGGCCTACACAATACAAGGCGGGTCTCTATGTACATGCATGTCATCTGAATAAGTATGAGGGATAAAGGCAGGGCACTGCCTGCTATATTTTGTGTCTGGCGATTGCACATATAGGTGCTGCCTCCTACAGGCAGCCAGAGTATTCTAGGGATTTATTAAACACAGTGGTGGTGTTGTTCACCAAAAAAAAAATCAAAAATCAACTGGTGGCAGATATTTGTAATTAACTTCTATAAAATTAAATTCTTCCAGTACTTATCAGCTGCTGTATGTATTGCAGGAATATGTGTATTCTCTTCAGTCTGACACAGTGCTCTCTGCTGCCACCTCTGTCCATGTCAGGAACTGTTTAGAGCAGCAGCAAATCCCCATAGGAAACTTCCTCTGCTCTCAAAACTGGAAAGAATACACCGCTTCCTGCAGGACATACAGCAGCTGATAAGTACTGGATGATTTGAGTTTTTTTTTTTTTTTTTTTAAAGTAAATTACAATTCTCTGGCACCAGTTGATTTGAAAGAATTATTTTTTTATGTAGTGAAAGAGCGAGGTGAGTGATGAGTGATGCTCCTACTTCTTTACCCTTGTAATCTGTGTATTTTACTTTTTATTGACTAAGTGAATGGCTGTGTCAGGAACTGCAGGGCTGTTGCTTATGAAAGTTTCCTAGGTGTTTATATAATGTTTTTTAATGGTGCGTTCACACCTACAGGATCTGCAGCTGATTTTCTGCAGCATATTTCATTTAAATAACTGAACACAGCATCAAATCTGCTGCAAATCTGCTGCAGATCCTGTAGGTGTGAACGCACCCTAAGGCTATATTAACACTATGAATATTTTATAACAAGAACGGCCGTTGTTGCCGAATAAAACAGCAGCCGTTTTTGTTATAAAAAATGCGTTGCATTGAAATCAAAGCAAACAACAGCCAATGTCCACACAGTGTATTGGACAATGTCCAAAGTAAAATTAAACAATAGTTATATTGTGTGTGATTGTAATGGTACATACTTACGGAATACAGATAACAGGTCGGCTGTGCTGTTATATGAGGCAAATAAAGACAAAAAGCCCCCCAACCCCCTCATATGGCTCTGTATTTAGAAATATATATATATATATATATATATATATATATATATATATATATATATATATAAGGCTTTTAGAAGAGAAGAAAAAAAAAATTTAAAGGCAAAAGTGAAAGTAAACCGGTCTTAAAGTGGTAATTTTTTCACTGAAATGCCTTTAACCACTTCATCAATGAACCAGTACGGCACTTTATCTCGTCTTTATAACAGTGGCTTCCCTTCTACCATGTAGGTGATCGGCATACGTGATGCAGTTATTGACAGGTATACAGTATATAGATGTGTGTGCACAGAAGGAAAGCAGAACAGCAAATATGTTATATTGATGTTTAATACCAGTGCTCCCCCTAGTGGCAGCTGACAGTACACAAATGCTCCCCTAGTGGCAGCCACCATACACAGCAACTTTCTCTTTGGTCACATGTGGCCATAACAAGGGCGCAATTCTATAGAGACTGTCACCGTACAGATTACATCACCCGAAGTGCAGAGGAGTTCATAGGAAGGAAGGACATAAATAGCTCTCTATATAAATTATCTACACGTCTTTCTGGAGGAGTGTATATACATTCCAGTCTGCTGGATGGGCGTTCACAGCTCTGTGCATCATCATCATCATCGTCATCTGTCACTTGCTGCTGGTCTAACCATCTCTCTATGTGATGTCCTTCTGTCTGGGGGGGCGGTGAATGTTTCTCATGACACATTTTACCATCCACTCCACGCCTTCATTCACTCCTTTCCTGCAAGAGAAAAGATGGGTGATGTCAGGACGTAGGTTGAGATGAATCCTTTATTATCTATACATAGGAGAAGCGTCCATCATGTGAATGAAGTAACAGCACCTTGCTGCTCCAGTCAGACTATGGGACTGCATTCACATAGGGGAAGGGGGAGAAAGCATGATGCCACTTCTTACAATATACCCATAGTCTTAGGTAATGTTACATCATATCTTATACTCCATCCACATCCAGAGCTGCATCTTTCCAGACAAAAGCGGTAAGGCAGCAGCACAATGTAAGGGCTGACACAAACCCAGTAATGGTATGGATGCAGCTTTGGATGTGACTAGAGCATAGCATTGGAAGTGTTACCTATCTTATCCTCCATTCACATCCGAAGCTGCATCAGGACACTGAACCAATGGAGAACTATAATGCAATACAGCCAGAGCTAAACACAAGCCCAGTATGAATGCATCCATGTTATGGATGCAGCTTCGGATGTGACTAGAGCACACACATAGTAAAAACGTTGCACAATTTAACCTATTCTTCAGTAATTTTGCATTTATTCATATTGAGCCAAATAGAATCTTATACTCCATTCAGAACCAAAGCTGCAGTAAGGCAGCATGTAAAGCGATTCCGTCTATGGGTTGTTATTATTTTTATAATATCTATTTGTATAGCGCCAACAGATTCCGCAGCGCTTTAAAAACCCTGCAATGTTATGAATTCAGCTCTGGAGGTGACTGAAGCAAATAACTTGATGTATAATTTTACATGTTAACCAGATCCTATATTACTTTCACACCCAGAGCTGCATCTGTCAATGAACCAGTGAACTAGAAGTGGAATGTGATCTAATACAATCTAAGGGTTAATAGAAACTCTGCAATGTTAGGAAAGCAGCTCTGGGTGTGACTGGAGCATAAAACACGATGCAGCTTAAGCTATAATATATAACCCACAGAAATAACATACAGAATTAAGAGGGTTTTTCTTCTATCATAGATGACAACATTCCTGCACCAGAACAATACGGGCTAATTGTATCCCTCTCCAAACCCTTACCCGGAGAGGGCGGAGCAGGCCTGGGTCAGACAGTCTCTCTTGCCGATCTTATTAATACAGTCGCTGAAGGCGGTCTTGATGTCAGGAATGGAGAGAGAGCCCTAGATGAGGGAGGAGATGAGAAATGTTAATATCTGCCCTTCCTAACAGGATCCTACACTGTCCAGGTAATTATTATAAGTACCTGCGATATAACACAAGCATTTCAGCTTAGGTTATAGCACCCTCTAGTGGCATGCACAAGTAAGCGCACCCTGAATGCCAGCAGGGGACTGTAAAGCTTCCACATAGATGCAAAGTTATAAACCAGACTAGAAGCATTGTTCTGTTATCGGTGACTCTTCAGCTGATGCAAGACTACAACTCCCAGCATGCCCTGAACGCTGAGAGCCCTCAGATTACCTCCACATCTTGTTTATTAGCCAGGACCAGGATGGGCACACCGTCCAGGGCTTCACTGCTGATCATCTTTTCTGTAATGCAGAAAGGAATACAATGATCCTTAACAATTGTTATTAATGCAGGTGAAGAAGACTATTCTTTTTTCTGCAATGCCCTATAACACGGATGGAGCAGACCACTTCAGGTGTCGCATTTCCTATCGACTTACCGAAGGCGTGTTTGGATTCGGACAGTCGCGTCTCATCAGTGGAATCGATGACGTATATCACTCCGTGGGACTCTGCATAATACTGAAGGAAACCATGAGTGTTAGAAGATAGCTACAGCCAGGCACCCCTTGTAGTACAGTACATTGTAGGTTTTAGAGTCTTGTTTAGGTCTGAGGTCAGCCATATATGCCTCTCACCTTATCCCATAGGGCCTGAAGCTCCTCTTGTCCTCCGAGATCCCAGAACATCAGACGGACCTTCCCCACGTCAATGGTGCCGACTACAGGCAAAAAGAAACACAGGCAAGTGTGGGTGGGTAAAGGATAGTAACACTGCTTGCTTTACACTTACAGCGTACCTGTCCACTGACCCGACTGATGGTGAATTTCACTCTGCGGGTGGAGGTTTGGGCATCCATGGCTATGAACAAACCGTGAACGTCACTGCCGATCGGGTCAGCAGACAGGTGCACTCGTCCATCTATTGCCGACATATCTCCTCCCCCGTTCATCTATCCATTCTACTCACTGTTCAGGCCCACAGTCGTCGTGATCTTATTAAGGTTCATCCCCTTGTAGTTGCGGCAGAATCGGATTTTGGTCTGTTCTAAAAATGTCTGAAATAAAAAAAATAAAAAAAGTCAAATGTGAACAAGGCAGATGTCACCTGACCCTACCTGGCATCACACAATATACCTTACTGTCTACAGTAGATGACAAGTGCTGCTATCATACTGTCCTTCCAGAACACACATGTGGTAAGCGGCTTGGTGGGTACAGACAGGGTGCAATAGTCTGCACACATATCCTTTGTTGTTGTCATGGGTAATGGGGTGATTTTTCTGGGCTGTACAGAGGGACAATTATTTGCTTTCAGGGTGGGGGTGGGGGTTTATATGCACAGTGTGAACTGTTCTCTGCTGCTGTGGTCACAGTGTATGGTGAGAGGACCAATGGCGCCATTGTAAATAAGACAAGAGGAGAATGGGGAACACCATGTACCACTAATGTAAGAGATGAACGTCGGCTAAGAAGCTGCAGAGGGCGGACTGACACACTACAGGGGAGCAGCTCACCGCCATAATGACCCGGGGGACTACCAGATGTGTGTAACAGCAGATCAGTGATTACTACTGTGTATGGGGCTCCGGAGCAGACAGATGGTCACTGCTCCTCTCATAACCAAATTGTATCAGAGGAAAAACTTAAAGTGTCACTGTTGTTTAATTTTTTTTTTTTTTTTGCAGAAATCAATAGTACAGATGATTTTAAGGAACTTTGTAATTGGGTTTATTGGCTGAAAATGCATTTTTATCATCAAAAAGCAGTTTGAAGCTCTCCCCCCTGTTCATTGTTCTCTATGGAGAGGGGAGGGGTGGAGAGAAATGACAATGAGGCACCAAAACAGGACAACAAAGCATTAAGGGCTATCTCCTCTAAAGTCAGAACTGACCTCTCTGACCTCTGAATACTGGTTTTCATACAGTTCCCACTGTGTAATCCTTTGTTCTCTGCTGCAGACTAATCTACCTCCCCCCCCCTCCCCTCTCCATAGGTTACACAAGGCTCGACTGATGTAAAATAGTTGAGATTTCCTGATAATGAGCAGTGGATGAGAGAGGAAGGAGGGGGGGACCTGGGGAAAGTGTTTCTGAATGCAGATAATGGCATATTTGCCTAATAAACCAAATTACAATGTTTCTTAAAATCTACCCTGTTCAAGACTTGAACCAAACTGAGCGGCTGTGAGACAACCTAGATGGAGGTGTTGGCTCTATGGACCCTCCAGCAGCTGTGAGACAACCTAGGTGGTGGTGTTGGCTCTATGGACCCTCCAGCAGCTGTGAGACAACCTAGGTGGTGGTGTTGGCTCTATGGACCCTCCAGCAGCTGTGAGACAACCTAGGTGGTGGTGTTGGCTCTATGGACCCTCCAGCACCTGTGGGATGCAGTCAGCATGGCTCCAGATACCTGTGGCACCTATCAGGACCCCGAGTCATTCCCAGACCACCTAGCTGCAGTCTGCACATGATGGCTATTCTGGATATTAGCTGCTTACTGCAATACTAAAACTATGCTGACTCCAATCCAGGCTTCACAACCCCCCTCATCATCCCCTGTGTACAACTCACCGTCTTGCCAGCATTGTCTAACCCCAGGATCAGGATGCAGTACTCGTCCTTCTGGAACATGTACTTATAAAGCCCGGATAGCAGGGTATACATGGTGGTGACCTGTAGGGGGCTGTACACCGGGTCAACACTGCAAATGGTAACCGCCTAGTTATGGAGGGGAAAAAAAAAAAAAGTTTAGTATATTCAAATATGACCCCAGATACAGAAAGTATCTACAGTTGTAAGGTTCTATCCTATGAATCATGGGAATAGTAGACATGCATTTTCTATGTCTCCCCATGCTTTGCACTGCAGCTCTGCCCCTTCAGTGACTTCATCAGTGCTTAGCTGTGCTGCACTTTCTCCATGTGTTACGCTGTGCTCGGCATGTTCAGACTGGCTGCTGCGTATGGGCAGCGACTCTGCAGTAGCTTCACTGTACAGCTAGGACAGAGACGGGAAGCATAGCCACCAATGGTAAAAAGATCAGCGGAACTGAGGTGTATAAACACAGGGGGATGAGCCCATGCGGATACACGTGAAACAAACCCCACTGACCACAAACATTGGGCAGCATGAAGGCAGCCCCAGCTTATGGCACATATACCCCATTATACTCTAGAGTCAGCCTGCATGGACAGATTCCAAGACACAGTGTCATCCCTCCAGAAGGCCCACCACCCACTTACTATCCAGAGCAAAATTCATACCCCCCCCTCTATACTGTACCCGTATATCCACTATTCCCCTTTAGCCTCCAGACCATACCCTGCTGTGCCCATCTGGATCATACCCAGGTAGTGTCATCCCACCTACTCAACTTTACCAAGACAACGACTCCGATCGACAATACCAACAAATGACCCCTATCAGTAGTTGCAAATGAATATTGTGACGTCCAGCTCACCTCTCCCCCAGGGGGTATGTATCTCAGCTGCAGCACAGAGGGGTATGCATCTCAGCTGCAGCATCGGGTTGGCATGTACCTCAGCTGCAGCATCAGGTGGGCATGCATCTCAGCTGCAGCATCGGGTGGGTATGCATATCAGCTGCAGCATCGGGTGAGTATGCATATCAGCTGTAGCATCGGGTGGGTATGCATATCAGCTGCAGCATCGGGTGGGTATGTATCTCAGCTGCAGCATCGGGTGGGTATGCATATCAGCTGCAGCATCGGGTGGGTATGCATATCAGCTGCAGCATCGGGGGGTATGCATATCAGCTGCAGCATCGGGTGGGTATGCATATCAGCTGCAGCATCGGGTGGGTATGCATATCAGCTGCAGCATCGGGTGGGTATGCATATCAGCTCCAGCATCGGGTGGGCATGTATCCCAGCTGCAGCATCGGGGGGTATGTATCTCAGCTGCAGTATAATCCATAGTACCAAACCACAGACCCTTATCCATGGTACCAAACCACAGACCCCTTTTTGGTACCAAACCACCAACCTCTATTGATGGTACCAAAACACCCACACCTATCCATAGTATAAATTGCAGCCCCCTATCAGTGGTACCAAAACTATTAAGCCTATCGACAGTACCAAACCAATGATCCCTATCGACAGCACCGAAACACAGACCCCTATCAATAACACCAAAACACAGACCCCTATCAATAACACCAAAACACAGACCCCTATCAATAACACCAAAACACAGACCCCTATCAATAACACCAAAACACAGACCCCTATCAATAACACCAAAACACAGACCCCTATCAATAACACCAAAACACAGACCCCTATCAATAACACCAAAACACAGATTCCTATAAATAGTACCAAAACAATTACCCCTTTCAATAACACCAAAACACCGACCCCTATCGACAGCACCAAAACACTGACCCCTATACATGTTACCAAATCACCAATCTCTATTGATGGTGCCAAAATACCAAACACTATCCATAGTACCAAAAGACCAATCCCTATACACAGTATGAAATCACCTAGCCCTATGGACAGCGCCAAAACAGCCATCCCTATGGACAGCGCCAAAACAGCCATCCCTATGGACAGCGCCAATACAGCCATCCCTATGGACAGCGCCAATACAGCCATCCCTATGGACAGCGCCAATACAGCCATCCCTATGGACAGCGCCAAAACAGCCATCCCTATGGACAGCGCCAAAACAGCCATCCCTATGGACAGCGCCAAAACAGCCATCCCTATGGACAGCGCCAAAACACCGATCCCTATGGACAGCGCCAAAGCACCGAGCCCTATGGACAGCGCCAAAAAACCGAGCCCTATGGACAGCGCCAAAACACCGAGCCCTATGGACAGCGCCAAAACACCGAGCCCTATGGACAGCACCAAAACAGCCATCCCTATGGACAGCACCAAAACATCGATCCCTATGGACAGCACCAAAACATCGATCCCTATGGACAGCACCAAAACACCGATCCCTATGGACAGCGCCAAAACACAGAGCCCTATGGACAGCGCCAAAACACAGAGCCCTATGGACAGCGCCAAAACACCGAGCCCTATGGACAGCCCCAAAACACCGAGCCCTATGGACAGCACCAAAACACCGAGCCCTATGGACAGCACCAAAACACCGAGCCCTATGGACAGCACCAAAACACCGAGCCCTATGGACAGCACCAAAACACCGAGCCCTATGGACAGCACCAAAACACCGAGCCCTATGGACAGCACCAAAACACCGAGCCCTATGGACAGCGCCAAAACACCGAGCCCTATGGACAGCACCAAAACAGCCATCCCTATGGACAGCGCCAAAACACCGAGCCCTATGGACAGCACCAAAACACCGAGCCCTATGGACAGCACCAAAACAGCCATCCCTATGGACAGCGCCAAAACACCGAGCCCTATGGACAGCACCAAAACAGCCATCCCTATGGACAGCGCCAAAACACCGAGCCCTATGGACAGCGCCAAAACACCGAGCCCTATGGACAGCACCAAAACAGCCATCCCTATGGACAGCGCCAAAACACTGAGCCCTATGGACAGCACCAAAACACCGAGCCCTATGGACAGCGCCAATACACCGAGCCCTATGGACAGCACCAAAACACCGAGCCCTATGGACAGCACCAAAACAACGATCCCCATGGACAGCACCAAAACACCGAGCCCTATGGACAGCACCAAAACACCGAGCCCTATGGACAGCACCAAAACACCGAGCCCTATGGACAGCACCAAAACACCGAGCCCTATGGACAGCACCAAAACACCGAGCCCTATGGACAGCACCAAAACACCGAGCCCTATGGACAGCACCAAAACACCGAGCCCTATGGACAGCGCCAAAACACCGAGCCCTATGGACAGCACCAAAACAGCCATCCCTATGGACAGCGCCAAAACACCGAGCCCTATGGACAGCACCAAAACACCGAGCCCTATGGACAGCACCAAAACAGCCATCCCTATGGACAGCGCCAAAACACCGAGCCCTATGGACAGCACCAAAACAGCCATCCCTATGGACAGCGCCAAAACACCGAGCCCTATGGACAGCGCCAAAACACCGAGCCCTATGGACAGCACCAAAACACCGAGCCCTATGGACAGCACCAAAACAGCCATCCCTATGGACAGCGCCAAAACACTGAGCCCTATGGACAGCACCAAAACACCGAGCCCTATGGACAGCGCCAATACACCGAGCCCTATGGACAGCACCAAAACACCGAGCCCTATGGACAGCACCAAAACAACGATCCCCATGGACAGCACCAAAACATCGATCCCTATGGACAGCGCCAAAACATCGATCCCTATGGACAGCACCAAAACATCGATCCCTATGGACAGCGCCAAAACACCGAGCCCTATGGACAGCGCCAAAACACCGAGCCCTATGGACAGTACAAACCCCCTTCCCTCTGTTCCCAGACCCCCCCTTCCCTATCAGCCCCCGCCAGTAATGACAGCTGCCCCCTCCCCTGCCGCAGACCCCATTATATCACTGCACAGAGCTGGCTTATCCGACTCCCAGGACTCATACAATACAATAAGCGCCCCTCACCCTGCAGCCCCCACAACTCACCTCTTCCTACTCCCCATCCACCCCTCCAGGCCTCAGTCAGCCAACAACAACTTCCGACGTCGGGCGCAAAGCATCCTGGGATACAAACCTCGTCTGTCAGAACGCGTCGGCCATCTTGTGTGTGGCAAACATATTCCCAAACCCATCAGTGTGTTTGTAAATTTTCGTTTTATTGGTAAAGATAGAACTAAAATCATAATGGACAGTCACCCCAGGTCCGATCATAATTGATGAAAAACGCGGGAGAACCCTGGGAGAACCAAGAGTGGTCCACGCCAAAATGGCGGCGACCGTGTAAGCGGCGACCTCTAGGGTAACTGACGTCATCAAGCCGGTGTCATGGCGTCTCTGTAGGATCCTGGTAAGAGTTACAATGGCTTTATTCTTGTATACAATATGCTGTTTCTGTGTACAGGTCTAACTACAACTCCCAGCATGTACCGTACTGACAGGCAAAAGTAGTCTTCTTGTGTCTTTATGTTCCCCAATCTGTGGTGACAAAACTACAACTACCAGGGACTTACTAAAAAGAATGAGCATTATTTCCAATGGGGAAAGATGTAAAATAAGGTTTTAATCAATGTTATAAGTATCATAGACCTGGAATGAACAGGATATAGCTGTAGTGTATAGAGAAATGAGAGTATATACCATAGAAACAGAGGTGTAATACTTACCTGTGCCAGATAGACCTGGAATGAACAGGATATATCTGTAGTATATAGAGGAATGAGAGTATATACCATAGTAACCGATGTGTAATACTTACCTGTGCTAGATACACCTGGAATGAACAGGATATATCTGTAGTATATAGAGGAATGAGAGTATATACCATAGAAACAGAGGTGTAATACTTACCTGTGCCAGATAGACCTGGAATAAACAGTATATATCTGTATAGAGGAATGAGAGTATATACCATAGAAACAGATGTGTAATACTTACCTGTGCTAGATAGACATGGAATGAACAGGATATATCTGTAGTATATAGAGGAATGAGAGTATATACCATAGAAACAGATGGGTAATACTTACCTGTGCTAGATAGACATGGAATGAACAGGATATATCTGTAGTATATAGAGGAATGAGAGTATATACCATAGAAACAGATGGGTAATACTTACCTGTGCTAGATAGACCTGGAATGAACAGGATATATCTGTAGTATATAGATGAATGATAGTATAAACCATAGAAACAGAGGTGTAATACTTACCTGTGTCAGATACACCTGGAATGAACAGGATATGGGCGGGTTCACACTATGGAATTCTCGCGGACAATGCCCGTGGACTTCCGTCAGCTGTCCGCCCGCACATCTGGGCGCCTTTCCGCCGGCCCCATAGACACCATTCTATGGGCCGGCGTATTCCGCTATACACTGAAAAAGGTGTCATGTCACTTCTTTTAGCGGATCGCGGAATACGCCGGCCCATAGAATGGTGTCTATGGAGCCGGCGGAAAAGCTTGTGTCTGTGCGGGCGGACAGCTGATGGAATTCCGCGGACATTCTCCGCGAGAATTCTGTAGTGTGAACCCGCCCTATATCTGTAGTGTATAGAGGAATGAGAGTATATATCATAGAAACAGAGGTGTAATACTTACCTGTGCCAGATATAGCCTGTTTATTCCAGGTGTATCTGTAGTGTATAGAGGAATGAGTGCATATACCATAGAAGCAGATGTGTAATACCTTACCTGTGCCAGATACACCTGGAATGAACAGGATATATCTGTAGTGTATAGTGGAATAAGCATATATTACACATCTGTTAGTGTATAGAGTAATAAAGATATATACCATAGTAACAGATGTGTAATATATGCTTATTCCACTATACACTACAGATATATCCTGCTCATTCCAGGTGTATCTGACACAGGTAAGTATTACACATTTGTTTCTATGGTATATACCCTCATTCATCTATACACTACAGATACACCTGGAATAAACAGGATATATCTGGCACAGGTAAGTATTACACATCTGTTTCTATGGTATATGCGCTCATTCCTCTATACACTACAGATATATCCTGTTTATTCAAGGTGTATCTAGCACAGGTAAGTATTACACATCTGTTTCTATGGTATATACTCTCATTCCTCTATACACTACAGATATATCCTGTTCATTCCAGGTCTATGAAACTTAAAAAAATTGATTAAAACCTTATTTTACATCTTTTCCCATTGGAAATAATAGATAAATTCTTTATCTTCATTTATTTTCTTTGTTTTCTTTAGTATGTCCCCAACTCCCTTCATGTCCTGACAACTCCTGAGTAATTACAAAACTACAACTCCAATCATGCACTGACAGCCGATGAGAATTGTAGTTTTGCGACAGCTGGAGGGCCAGAGGGTAAGGAATTTTTTAAGACAAGATCTTCAAGGTTGTCAAAGCGTGATGGGATTTGTAGTGTTTCAGCTGCTGGAGAGCCTCATGGTGGGGACACTACAATAGAGGATCCAGCATGATGGGGGTTGTAGTTTTGGTGGGGAACACCTTCGTGGTCCTAATGTGTACAAATGACTGAACACCATAGGTTCCTTTATATATATATAATTACACCTAAGTGCATTACCATAATGATTAGCTGCAAGTTTAAACTTCTTCTGTAAAGAGCGCTACCTATGTCCACAGGTTGTGAATGGTATTACAGCTCATCCTTATTCACGTCACTGGGCTGCAGTACTTGACACAACCTGTAGACAGAAGTGGTGCTGTTTCTGGGTGAAGGCAGCCATGTTTATCTAACCTTGGATAACCCCTTTAATTCTGATGTTTCCATTGCAGAGTCGTTTTGTCACCGGGAGCCATGGATGAAGAGAGTCTCTCCTCTTCTCTCCAGACCTACAGAGCGCAGCTGGAGCAGGTGAAGCTCGCCCTCCATGGTGACGTGGACCCATCGCAGAAAGCAGATCTGATCCAGCTAGAGGGCGACTTACAGCAGCTCATAGAACTGACAGAGTCCAGCCTGCTGTCTGTGCAGAAGTCTAACCTGCTCTCTGCCCTCGGGGAACCATCATCCTCATCATCTCCGGATGATGAGTACGAGGCCTTCAAGAAGGCGATCGGAGAGGTAAGCGATGAAGGCAAACCTGATCAGACCACAGATCCTAATTCTGAGGAGGAAGAAGAAGGAGGAGAAGAGGAGGAGGAGGAGGAAGAAGAAGAGATCAGTGGGATGAAAGTGAAGGCCCCTTATTACAGCACATGGGGGACATTAGAATATCACAACGCTATGGTGGTGGGCTCTGAAAAGATGGAAAGTGGAGGAGCCGGGGTCCGGGTTCTGTATCTTTACCCCACACACAAGGCTATGAAACCCTGTCCTTACTTCCTGGATGGAAAGTGCCGCTTTAATGAGAACTGCAGGTGAGTGAATGTTTGCAGCACAGAGTATTTCAGGAGGGGAGTCACCTGTACAACCTTAGAATGATAATAGTGAAGACAAGGCCGTGTGTCACAGGGGCAGCGTTATCATGTGAGGAGGGCAATAAGAGACAAGCAGGGAGTTACAGAATGAAAGATATATAGTAGAAGGCTCAGCATCCAGCAGACCAGAGTATTTCAGGAAAAATTCTGTCCAATCATTGGACATTGTCTAACCTTTAAAGGGATTATCCAGCGCTACAAAAACATGGCCACTTTCCCCCTACTGTTGTCTCCAGTTTGGGTGGGGTTTTGAAACTCGGTTCCATTGAAGTAAATGGAGCTTAATTGCAAACCGCACCTGACCTGGAGACAACAGTAGGGGGAAAAGTGGCCATGTTTTTGTAGCTTTAGATAACCCCTTTAATGAAGACAAGGCTAAATGTGAAAGTGACCTGTTCATTAAAGGTTGGTAGGGCAAAGCCGGTGTCAACGGAGGGTTGAGTCCTCCAGCAGCATAGAGTCTTCTGGAGAAACCTACAGCATTGATCACCAGTGATGGTGTCTGTAATTGCTGGACATTACCCCCCCCCCCCCCCCCACACACACACACACACACATACACACAGTTAGCTATTTGCCTATGGGAGTGGATCTAAATGTAACTACTGGCTTCGGCGGCTTCTCTGTTGTGTTAGGTTTTCCCACGGACAGGTTGTGTCCATTGATGAACTCCAGGTGTTTGAAGAACCAGATCTGAGCAATCTTAGGATTGATACCCCCTGCCTTGCCAAGCACGAGGATGGCATCTGGTACCCGGCACGAATCACAGGTGAGAGCCAGGACAGTGGCAGCGCCCCCTATGTCTGTTCTGTGGGCCACATGCTGATCGTCACCCTGTTTCTTTTCACAGATATAGATGACAATTTCTATACAGTGAAGTATGACTCCCTGCTGCTAAAAGGTGCGGTTCTGGAGGTTGACGCCATTATTCCTCCACTGCGGGAGAGAGACAGTTCATCCTCCGAGGATGAGGACCTGGAAGGAGCAGAGGATTCTGGGTATGCCAAAGGTAACTCTAAATCCAGTTCCTTACCATTTACAACATCTCTTTTTGCTTTAACTGTATGGGACTAGTCACAATTACATCTAGCCAGTCCTGGCTGCCTTATTCTTCTTACAGCTGAGGGTTTGTTACTAAGCAATCTGTAAGTGCTACTTACTATGGGCTGACACATTTTCCTGCACTTATACATTGTAACAGAAAAGGAGAGAGATTTGTGCTGCTGATGCATTGCACTCTCAGACAATTGTGTATATGCATATAATTGTAGCAAACCCTCAGCTGTGAGAAGTATACGTCTATAGCTGTAGGTTTTAAACATCTGAATGTGAAGAAGAATGTTCTGGATCACTGACGTCGAGCAAAAATCATAAAAATTAACTACAGTTTATACATTGTGGAAATTTTTATTGTTATGTGATTAAAGGGGTTATCTAGGATTAGAAAAAAACATGTCTGAATTCTTCCAACACAGCACCACCTCTGTCCTCAGGTTGTGTGTGGTATTACAACTAGGCTCCAGTCACTTCAGTGGAACTGAGCTGCAATAGCTCAAATAGACAAGAATGGTAGATGAAGTGTCGGATCCTCGGGGTAGGCGGGGACCACAGGAGCCAGAATGACGGCGCTTCACGGCTGTCTGGAGCAGTAAGGTGTGTGCTCCCTCTTACATGGTCAGAGCACACACCTTGCTGCTCCAGACAACCGTGAAGCGCCGTCATTCTGGCTCCTGTGGTCCCCGCCTACCCCGAGGATCCGACACTTCATCTACCATTCTCCATTCCCTGATCTCCTGGCTTGGGATCTCGGCATCTACCCTTGGAGCCTGGCTGCTACGGCTACTACCTCTCTCCTCACTGATAGTGCATACAGGTGTTGTGTTCTTAGCACAACACCATCAGGTGAGCAGTTTTATTATCAGCTTGTTCGACCTACAATCTGTTGTTTACGTGTTTCATGGATTTCCCTGTCTCCCTTGCAGTACTCCTGGACAGTGGAGAAGTCGGGGTTACCCCTGCCAGTTCTGACTTTGCAGGATGGGAGGCTCATACCCGTGGGATAGGGTCCAAACTTATGGCTCGCATGGGGTACGAGTTAGGAAAAGGTGAGTGTCATGCGCTGTCCTCCAGAGAGGTCTCAGGTCTGATACCTGAAATCGGACACCTATTCATGTTCACAACCGATCCATGTACACATGCTGGTATTTTTTGACAGGTAGCATTGAATTCCTGTACATGTGTACATATCATCTCAGCGGGCAAACACGCCAGTGCTCTAGTGTCAGCACATCACTGTAGCACGTGATTGGTTTGTTTGCTAAGTTAATATAGCGCTAGGGGCTTTGAAAAAGAGAAAATAAACGATACCCCTGCAGCTCCTATTTGGCTCCTTCTAGTCATCCAATGCTTCTGTCTATATGTCAGGACCTGCTCGGTCAGCTGATCATAGGCCACAGTGGTGTCCTGCTTTGGCCATTGATTGGCTGAGCTGGCAGGTCCTGTTCCAAGTTCTCTAAAGCAAGGTATGGCAGGCCCAAGGGGCCACAGTTTCTTGAAGGGATTTTCCAGGGAAAATTCACTTTTCCTTGCTGATTTTCGAATCTGGCCCCTCCGGCTCTATTATAAATAGAGCCGCGGGTAAAGCGTGCCTCCTGTGGCTCTATTCATTCTTACGGAGCAACAAAAGTAAGACAGAAGAGCGCTGTACACAACTTTTTCCATTGGCCCCATAGGTGGGAATAGAGCCGTCACGCACCATACCTGCGGCTCTATTCATAATACAGAAGCCGGGGCACAGATATCGGCAGGGGGTACAAAGGTCAGATAGGGGAAAAGTTAATTTTTCCTGAAATGCCCTGTTAATTCTACTCATCGGGTTCGGTATTGTTATCCAAACCTAAATGCTTGGCGTTCAATTCCCTGCATCTGCAGAAGTTGGATGCCGTTCTAGGGAGTCCTGGAAGCAACCATAGGGTATAGGCTGTATCCATGTGTCCCTGGCAGCCCTAGGGCAACATCCAACTTCTGCACCTGCAGGGAATTAAACGTTGACAAACCAAACATTTTAGCAAATCCGCTCATCACTAGTCATCAGTAAAGAGGGGGAATCCTGACCATGAGAGAAGCCCAGCCTGAGTGTATATAGCTATAAACCATTTGTGTCCCAGTCATGTGACCACTTATTATACCTGCACATTTCAGGTCTTGGGAAGAATTCAGAGGGGCGAGTGGAGCCAGTTCAGGCCGTGCTCTTACCTAAAGGCAAATCCCTGGACCAATGCCTAGAATTCCAGCAGAGGAAGCTTAAAGGGGGACAGCCCCTGCCCAAAGCCAAGAGGAAGCGGCAGCCCAAGCTCCCGAGAGCCGGGCAGGGTGGCAGCGCTCGCCGCAATGTATTTGACTTCTTAAATGAAAAACTGGAGCACAAGTTGTCACCTAAACCGGCGGCAGACACCAACCTAGAGAGGAAAGGCAAAGAGGTGTACAACGCCAGCAAGGGGAGCAAGAGGGCGCTGAACATTGCACTAGCCCAGACTACAGAAAAGATCCTGCAGAAGCAGAGGGAGATCGGGAGGATGGCAGAGGCCCTGGTACGAAATGTAGGGAGGTAAGTACACCATGGGCATTGCTGCTGCATACTCACATGCCAGGTACCCATGTTATTCGTGGAGCAATGGTGAGACATTCCACCCAGACATATTAAAAATGGTGACGAAATAGAACACAAAGCATATTAGACAGTGGTAAAAGCTTTCATACATTGTGGTTGTCTGTACATAATGGCCGCCTCCTAGTAGAGAAGGAAGTGCTGCAGCGCTGTGGAGCGGGTATATACCAGGCCCGGCATACATTTTGTCTTTCTCTTACAGGGACAGTGTGGTAAGCGTACAACTAGAGTCCCGTCTCTCGAACGCTCGCTCTGAGCTCGCAGATCTGCAGCAGCAGGAGAGGAGTCTGCAGAAAGAGCAGAAGAAGGCCGACACACACAAGAAGATGACGGAGTTCTGAGCGCTGTATATACCCTGTATAGATTGTGTATACCCCCCCCCCCTCTCCCCCACATGGACTGTTGCGTTTGTTTTTGTGGCTAAAAAAGAATAAAACATTTTTATACAATTTTCGGTGAGATTCTTCCACACCTGTGCACGTGGTACACCCCCCACCTCCCCTTTCCTTTCGATGTGATGATGTGCAAGACAAGGGAGTGCCACACCACAAGCAGCTTCCTGTCAGGGAGTCCGCATCCCTCGCATTCTTCTCCGCTCTTCTTGCTTCCCCTGTTTCTTTTTTGGGGTCCCTGGTTCTGGTGGGGGATGCTCCGTCTTCTCTTGTAGTCTGTGATATCTTCTATATCTTCTGCATCTCAAGTTCACTGCCCGCTCGCTGCAGTCTACTCCACCTTGCTTTCTCTTCAAGCGCTTCCTCTATCTGCGCTGTGGGATAAGAATCCAATGGCCGGAGGTCCTCTGTAAAGGTAAGCAGCCCATGAGGTCTGGATGTGGAGCATAGGCCACAAGGAGGCTATAGATCCCCATTCTTGCACCCTCTTAGCAAGTGGTACACAACCTGGGGTCCTCCAGCTGCTGTAAAACTACAACTCCCATGAGGCTATAACAACGTTTGGCTGTCCAGGCATGATGGGAATTGTGGTTTTGTAAGAGCCGTAGGCCCACAGATTGTGCCCCACAGTGATACTCTGGCATCAAAGCCATTGATTATGATACCAGCCTGTACCCTTCCTCTACAGGACTGCCATATTGGCTATTCATGACCATCCGGAGCACCAGTCTACTCTATTTCCCGTTGATCTCGGTACAGAGTTATCTGCACTTTTAGGTCCTTGGTGGGTGTCTTGGCTTCCGACCTCCCACCCATGTTATCTTCTGAGACGTCTAGTTGCCGTCATTGGAAACCCCCTTTTAGTAGCAAACTACAGAATTAGTGTGAGTTTAGAAGATATGGCGGTTGAGATATTATTGGTGGTCAGGAGACCCCTTTATTTAGAAGGTAGACTGAGGTTCTTATAGTCCAACACTAGAAGGCCTCAGTGTGTATTGCTTCCAGCCTTGTGTATGTATAATGGAATGTATTAGACTAAAAGAACGATGGATGGATGCAAGCAATGGAATCTACTATCTCTTATTAGTCATGAACTCATGAACTAGGAAGCTCTGGATGAACAGTGCAATAGATCCCACAGTAAATCAGCCAACAACTTTTTTTTTTTTTTTTTTTTGCTTGATTCTGCCGCTGTTGCAAAACTACAACTCCCAGCATGCTCTGACAGCCGCATTTTGAATTACACAGAAATTATAGAGAAATATCAAGGCATGCTGGGAGGTGTAGTTGAATAATAGACATGCTGATGGTTTCCCATAAAAGCAGTAATCTCCAACCCATGCCTCTGCAGCTGTTGCACAACTACAATTTCTAGGATGCTGGGAGTTGTAGTTACATAACAGGTAGGAGATCAGTACTTTTAAATGAAACAATCAGTATTTCTTTCTCCATTGTGCACAGTCGAATAAAGCACAGGGATAGCATGCAGTGCCCTGTACCTAGATACCAGTGTAAGCAGCTGGTAAAGTGTGATGTGCTAAACCACATGGCTGCAAGCACACCTGCATGTGCACAGGAAGTGGTATAACAGCACAGCGCGGGGACAGTGCAGGCTCTGCTACATTGCGCGCCCACAGCTGACGGCACACAAACTGGAAATGATTTTTAAAAATCAACCGCGCTCGGTCCTAGTCACTGATAATACAGCGGTACTGTTCCTTTAATTATTATTATTTTTTTTTCTTACTATACAGTTATTGAGTTAAGGTTGCCCCTATGGCTCCAGGTGTTGTCATCGCTGAGTCTCGCAGCCACATCCTTACTCCTCTCTGCTCTGCCATGGGGCTGTTACTGCTGCTCTGCAGCCTCTGCGCGCTCTGCAAGAAGAGGTAGGTCCACTAACATTATGTGGGATAGTAAGGAGGTTTTTGGGGAAAGCTAGGTGGTAAACAATATGGCCATTGCAGCTCCTTTACAGTAAACCTGTATTAAAGGGGTACTCCCTCAAAAAAAAATCTTTTTTAAAATGAACTGTTGTCAGAAAGTTATATAGATTTGTAAATTACTTCCGTTAAAAATGTTTGTCTCCCAGTACTTAACATCTGCTGTATGTCCTGCAGAAAGTGATGTATTCTGTCCAGTCTTACACAGTGCTCTCTGCTGCCATCTCTGTTTATATCAGAAAGAAGTTTTCTATGGGGATTTGCTACTGCTCTGGACAGTTCCTGACATGGACAGAGGTGGCAGCAGAGAGCACTGTGTCAGACTGGAAAGAATACACCACTTCCTGCAGGACATACAGCAGCTGATAAGTACTGGAAGGCTGGAGATTTTTTTTAATAGAAGTAATTTAAAAATTTGTATATCCTTCTGGCACCAGTTGTTTTGAGAATATTTTTTTTCTTCTTTAAATTCTTGGACCGCTGAATAACTGGCAAGACCCAAGGGCCACACTGTACCTATTTAGGCAGAGGAATAACTTAGAGTCCTGAGCCCAAAGAGGACCCCTACTATCTGTTGTCATCTTATGTGCCCCCCCAGGCACCATGGTGTGACTGCTATCTCTGTACCCTCTATACTCCCCTGTATATAATGGGTAGATGGGGTAGTTGGGCCAGTGAGTTGTAACGTCCATACGGCAGCCCGTGTTTTCCCAAGACAAATTTAGCCATAAACATAAATATCCCCATACTACCTGCATAATCATTTAAGTCCCGCCCCTGAGGAACACCGCAATGTGTGTGACTATCCTGCCATAGTTGGGACTGTTGGAAAGTGTAGGTGTGCCCAAAAAGTGTACCAATCCCCTATACGAGACCGTACCTACCACCTCAGCACCCGGTACTGTGTTTTATCCCCTTAACAGGAAGTGACACGTGAGCAGCCAGCTGAATATCCCTGTCATTTCCTGTCCTGCAAGTCAGAAATCCCCATTTGCCAGCACCCCAAAGAACAGGGAATCCCCTTTAAGTAATAATTTATTTCTTATTTTTATTGAAAAGGAAGAGGAGGAGAAGGAGGACGGTGTGTTCTGGTGGAGTCGCCCTTGTTGACGTGGTAAATAAGATAATTTCTTGAAGGGTATTTCCATAGATGTCTCTTTTCTGTCTAAACTTTATTGGTTTCTATTGAAAACTATAGCTATGTTAGCTGCTGCTGCTTCTCTTAATGAACTACAGTTCCCAGCAATCCCTGCTTACATTGTAAAGAGATCAAACTTTATAGGTCAGTGTTTACCAAATTGTGTGGCTCCCCAGTTGTTGCTGAAGTATGATTCCCATCAGTTCCCTAGTTACAGTATCCATATAAGAAGGGCTTCAACAAAATGGAGGCTGACTGGTTTCATACATTTATTGAACCCTTTGCCAAATTAAACCATAGACTTAACAGGACAAATGAGCTCCTCACAGGATGACCTGCTGCTGGAAACCCTAGTGATCCACTGGGATCCGTGTGTGAATCTGGCAAAAAAGTGTTCAGCTCCACTACAGTTCCCCCGCAGGCATATGGGAGAATTACACATTTCACTTTAAAATCAATGAATTGTTGGGTCCTCCTGAGCAAGAAAGGCACCTTGTAGGTTCTCCTTGATCTAAGTAATAGAAAAGGGTCCTGAACAGAAGACCCCGGCATATAATAAGCTTGGGAGCACTGGTAAGACCAGGTAGATGCTGAAAAGTTAAAGCTAAAAAAGATGTTAATTAAGCTTTTCTCTTGTACAGACTTTACTGCGTCAGACTCAACTCCGATCACTCAGCAAGTCCGACACCAAGCTGCATGAAATCAAGAGGCCCCGACCAGAAAACCAGCGTAAGTGAGAATGTTATTCTGTAAGAACACAGTGATCCTGAGTCACATCCTGTATTATACTCCAGAGCTGCACTCACTATTCTGCTAGTGCGGTCACTGTGTACATACATTACTGATCCTGAGTTACATCCTGTATTATACTCCAGAGCTGCACTCACTATTCTGCTGGTGCGGTCACTGTGTACATACATTACATTACTGATCCTGTACTGATCCTGAGTTACATCCTGTATTATACACCAGAGCTGCACTCACTATTCTGCTGGTGGGGTCACTGTGTACATACATTACATTAGTGATCCTGAGTTACATCCTGTATTATACCCCAGAGCTGCACTCACTATTCTGCTGGTGCGGTCACTGTGTACATACATTACATTACTTATCCTGTACTGATCCTGTATTATACTCCAGAGCTGCACTCACTATTCTGCTGGTGGGGTCACTGTGTACATACATTACATTACTGATCCTGAGTTACAACCTGTATTATACTCCAGAGCGGCACTCACTATTCTGCTGGTGGGGTCACTGTGTACATACATTACATTACTGATCCTGTATTATACTCCAGAGCTGCACTCACTATTCTGCTGGTGGGGGTCACTGTGTACATACATTACTGATCCTGAGTTACATCCTGTATTATGATCCAGAGCTGCGCTCACTATTCTGCTGGTGGGGTTACTGTGTCCATACATTATACATATACAAATACAGTGGTACCTTGGTTTAAGAGTAACTTGGTTTAAGAGCGTTTTGGTTTAAGAGCTCACAGTTTTTCAAAATTGTGACTTGGTTTAAGAGCATTGCTTTGGTTTAAGAGCTCCCTGTACTGGGTGGGAGCGCGAGTGGAGGAGGGGCATGGCCTGCATAGCGGGGTCTACAGCCCTGTACTCTGACCCAGGAAGTCTCCCTCACCTTCCAAATCATAGCAGATCCACTTCATGCTGGGGCTTGCATCAGGGGACAGGACTGTGGGGGTAATCTCTTCATAGATGTAACCCCCTTCTGCCCGGACAGAGAGTGCTGCATGTATGTGCCCACATCCGTCCTGCTCATTCCTTCATACTCCCTGCAGTCTCTGTCAGCCCTGGTGTTTTCCATCTTCTCCATTACTGTACAGTAACTTATAATATCACATATTCTGCTGTTTCTGAATGTTTGTTCCATTAGTTTTACATGTTATTCAGAATAATATATCATTATTTTTGGGGTGTGGAACCAATTGTCTGCATTTCTATGAATTCTTATGGGGAAATTTGCTTTGGTTTAAGAGTGGATTTGGATTACAAGCACAGTCCCGGAACGAATTATGCTCCTAATCCAAGGCACCAGTATATACATCTGAATGTGTTTCTTTTCCTCCCTCCAGATCTGAGACCAGTCAGTATGGACCCGCTCTACCACTCCCCCCAGTGGTCAATACCCAATGCCCCTTCCACTGAGGATGCCACCTACTCCAATCTAAACTACAACCCTAAGAACTCTCTGTATGAGTGTGTGGGGCCCCGGGCAGACAAGGACCCCTCACTGAGCGAGCCTAAAGTAAACGTGGTGACTGCTGAGTACGCCTGCGTGCGAAAGGTGAAGAAGGCTGCGAACCAGAGGCCCCCAGAGCCCCAGGAAGAGGAGAGGACCCCACCACCAGCACCGTCTCCTGAACCCTGCCTGCCCAGCCGACCAGATAACCTGAACGTACGTGTTGGCGTCACCCACTTGTGGGTTTACATAACTACAACCCCCATTAACCCCTAGCAGTCTTCAAGAGCCTTGTGGGAGCTGTAATGGAGGACCGATGACCCAGCTTTCCGGTAGCTCAGTGAAGCATAACCCATGTCGATAGTATCCACATGCCACTCATGATCCTGGAAAAGCTGGGTGAACGTCTATGGATCCCTATTGTGATAAGTCAGCAAGGAGCCTGGTAGGATATGTTATTCAGGGCTCTAGGGAAGCTGGATGACAACCCTTGTGGGAGCTGTATTGGAGGACGTAGGGCCCTATTACACGGGACAATTATTGTGCAAATTATTGTTATATTGTTCCAATTTAAGCGATAATCATTTCGTGTAAATGCAGCAACAATCAGACGACCAATAAGAAATCGTTCATCGTTCGTTTGGTGCTGACGGCAAAATCATTGTTAAACTTCACTGTAAAAGTCATATGCGATTAAGCGATTTTTAACTATTGCAAATGAGACGGGGAACGATTTCAGGTTAAGGATAAACGATTTATTTGCCATTGTTTAAAAAAAATCACTTTGTCTAATATGTCCCTTACTGGTGTTCATCCAGCTTTCCAAGCGTTCAGAGCAGCATATCCCCAATGTGATGTGTCTACCCGCATGTAGCGCTGCCATTCAGGACTCCCGGAAAGCTGTGGGGACATGTAGAGCAGTGAACCCACTATCATCTCTGAGGTATTGGGGAGAATCATGTCTCCTGTTGGGGGATACCAGTAGCATCTCTGAGGTATTGGGGAGAATCATGTCTCCTGTTGGGGGATACCAGTATCATCTCTGAGGTATTGGGGAGAATCATGTCTCCTGTTGGGGGATACCAGTATCATCTCTGAGGTATTGGGGAGAATCATGTCTCCTGTTGGGGGATACCAGTAGCATCTCTGAGGTATTGGGGAGAATCGTGTCTCCTGTTGGGGGATACCAGTAGCATCTCTGAGGTATTGGGGAGAAACGTGTCTCCTGTTGGGGGATACCAGTAGCATCTCTGAGGTATTGGGGAGAATCATGTCTCCTGTTGGGGGATACCAGTATCATCTCTGAGGTATTGGGGAGAATCGTGTCTCTTGTTGGGGGATACCAGTAGCATCTCTGAGGAATTGGGGAGAATGGTGTCTCCTGTTGGGGGATACCAGTAGCATCTCTGAGGTATTGGGGAGAATCGTGTCTCTTGTTGGGGGATACCAGTAGCATCTCTGAGGTATTGGGGAGAATCGTGTCTCCCGTTGGGGGATACCAGTAGCATCTCTGAGGTATTGGGGAGAATCGTGTCTCCTGTTGGGGGATACCAGTATCATCTCTGAGGTATTGGGGAGAAATGTGTCTCCTGTTGGGGGATACCAGTAGCATCTCTGAGGTATTGGGGAGAATTGTGTCTCCTGTTGGGGGATACCAGTAGCATCTCTGAGGTATTGGGGAGAATTGTGTCTCCTGTTGGGGGATACCAGTAGCATCTCTGAGGTATTGGGGAGAATCATGTCTCCTGTTGGGGGATACCAGTGTCGTCTCTGAGGTATTGGGGAGAATCATGTCTCCCGTTGGGGGATACCAGTAGCATCTCTGAGGTATTGGGGAGAATCGTGTCTCCTGATGGGGGATACCCGTAGCATCTCTGAGGTATTGGGGAGAATCATGTCTCCTGTTGGGGGATACCAGTGTCGTCTCTGAGGTATTGGGGAGAATCATGTCTCCCGTTGGGGGATACCAGTATCATCTCTGAGGTATTGGGGAGAATCGTGTCTCCTGTTGGGGGATACCAGTAGCATCTCTGAGGTATTGGGGAGAATTGTGTCTCCTGTTGGGGGATACCAGTATTGTCTCTGAGGTATTGGGGAGAATTGTGTCTCCTGTTGGGGGATACCAGTAGCATCTCTGAGGTATTGGGGAGAAATGTGTCTCCTGTTGGGGGATACCAGTATTGTCTCTGAGGTATTGGGGAGAATCATGTCTGTCTCCTGTTGGGGGATACCAGTATTGTCTCTGAGGTATTGGGGAGAATCATGTCTGTCTCCTGTTGGGGGATACCAGTAGCATGTCTGAGGTATTGGGGAGAATTGTGTCTCCTGTTGGGGGATACCAGTAGCATGTCTGAGGTATTGGGGAGAATCGTTTCTCCTTTTGGGGGATACCAGTATCGTCTCTGAGGTGTGAGGCACAGTGTTACCTCAGGTCTCCGCTATGCTGCATATGGAATCCATACATAGTTCTAGCAGATTCCTATACATTATTTTCTTGGCCGGGAGCCATGTTTTTTTCTCTTTGTCTCCTGTGGTTCCAGCTTCCTGTGTCACAAAATTCCAACACAAAATAATTTTGACAGACTCCGTCCGCTATAGAAACATTAGATGATCCCAGCCAGAACGCTGCTATAGGAACATTGTGTAGTGAGTAGTGATGAGTGAAGCTGCTGAACAATCAGCATTTATTTCCCGCTGCCTGGAGAAGTACGATGCAGCCCCAGGGAGTCCTGGAAGACATGGAGACAGTCATAGGCCATAGGCCAAATTCATGTTTTCCAGGCAGCCCTAAGGGGCATCCAACTTCTCCAGATGCCAGGAAAACGTTCAGCAGGTTCGCTCATCACTACTAATGACATCTAATCCGGCATCTCATTGTCCATAATGGTCCACCAAAGCGGAGAGACACGATGCCATCATGACCACCATTGTCCCATAATATATATCAGTACTATATATGGAAGAGGAAGACCAAAGAGTCTGGATGAGGACAGAGGGGTTTTGGGAAGCACAAAGGGATCTTGAGAAGGACAGAGTAGCCTGGAGAATAGGGACAGATAGGTCTGGTGAGGGACAGAGGGATCTGGAGGAAGAGGAGGACAGGGATCTGGAGGGGAAGAAGGACAGAGGGATCTGGGGAAGGAGGAGGACAGAGGGATCTGGAGGAGGAGGGGGACAGAGGGATCTGGAGACAGAGGACGACAGAGGGATCTGGAGACGGAGGATGACAGAGGGATCTGAAGGAGGGGGACAGAGGGATCTGGAGGAGGACAACAACAACAAAAACAAAGGGATCTGAAGGAGAAGAACAGAGGGATCTGGAGGAGGAGGAGGACAGAGGGATCTGGAGGAGGACAACAACAACAACAGAGGGATCTGAAGGAGAAGAACAGAGGGATCTGGAGGAGGAGGAGGACAGAGGGATCTGGAGGAGGAGGAGGACAGAGGGATCTGGAGGAGAAGGAGGACAGAGGAATCTGGAGGAGGACAGAGGGATCTGGAGGAGGAGGACAGAGGGATCTGGAGGAGAAGGTGGACAGAGGGATCTGGAGGAGAAGGAGGACAGAGGGATCTGGAAGAGAAGGAGGACAGAGGGATCTGAAGGAGAAGGAGGACAGAGGGATCTGGAGGAGAAGGAGGACAGAGGGATCTGGAGGAGAAGGAGGACAGAGGGATCTGGAGGAGAAGGAGGACAGAGGGATCTGGAGAAGGAGGACAGAGGGATCTGGAGGAGAAGGAGGACAGAGGGATCTGGAGGAGAAGGAGGACAGAGGGATCTGGAGAAGGAGGACAGAGGGATCTGGAGGAGAAGGAGGACAGAGGGATCTGGAGGAGAAGGAGGACAGAGGGATCTGGAGGAGAAGGAGGACAGAGGGATCTGGAAGAGAAGGAGGACAGAGGGATCTGGAGGAGAAGGAGGACAGAGGGATCTGGAGGAGAAGGAGGACAGAGGGATCTGGAGAAGGAGGACAGAGGGATCTGGAGGAGAAGGAGGACAGAGGGATCTGGAGGAGAAGGAGGACAGAGGGATCTGGAGGAGAAGGAGGACAGAGGGATCTGGAAGAGAAGGAGGACAGAGGGATCTGAAGGAGAAGGAGGACAGAGGGATCTGGAGGAGAAGGAGGACAGAGGGATCTGGAGGAGAAGGAGGACAGAGGGATCTGGAGAAGGAGGACAGAGGGATCTGGAGGAGAAGGAGGACAGAGGGATCTGGAGGAGAAGGAGGACAGAGGGATCTGGAAGAGGAGGACAGAGGGATCTGGAGGAGGAGGACAGAGGGATCTGGAGGAGAAGGAGGACAGAGGGATCTGGAGAAGGAGGACAGAGGGATCTGGAGGAGAAGGAGGACAGAGGGATCTGGAGGAGAAGGAGGACAGAGGGATCTGGAAGAGAAGGAGGACAGAGGGATCTGGAGGAGAAGGAGGACAGAGGGATCTGGAGGAGAAGGAGGACAGAGGGATCTGGAGGAGAAGGAGGACAGAGGGATCTGGAGGAGAAGGAGGACAGAGGGATCTGGAGAAGGAGGACAGAGGGATCTGGAGGAGAAGGAGGACAGAGGGATCTGGAGGAGAAGGAGGACAGAGGGATCTGGAGGAGAAGGAGGACAGAGGGATCTGGAAGAGAAGGAGGACAGAGGGATCTGAAGGAGAAGGAGGACAGAGGGATCTGGAGGAGAAGGAGGACAGAGGGATCTGGAGGAGAAGTAGGACAGAGGGATCTGGAGAAGGAGGACAGAGGGATCTGGAGGAGAAGGAGGACAGAGGGATCTGGAGGAGAAGGAGGACAGAGGGATCTGGAAGAGGAGGACAGAGGGATCTGGAGGAGGAGGACAGAGGGATCTGGAGGATAAGTAGGGGGACAGAGGGATCTGGAGGATAAGGAGGGGGACAGAGGGATCTGGAGGATAAGGAGGGGGACAGAGGGATCTGGAGGATAAGGAGGGGGACAGAGGGATCTGGAGGATAAGGAGGGGGACAGAGGGATCTGGAGGATAAGGAGGGGGACAGAGGGATCTGGAGGATAAGGAGGGGGACAGAGGGATCTGGAGGATAAGGAGGGGGACAGAGGGATCTGGAGGATAAGGAGGGGGACAGAGGGATCTGGAGGTTAAGGAGGGGGACAGAGGGATCTGGAGAAGGAGGGGGACAGAGGGATTTAGAGACGGAGGACGACAGAGGGATCTGGAGACGGAGGACGACAGAGGGATCTAGAGGAGGACAACAACAACAACAGAGGGATCTGAAGGAGGACAGAGGGACATGGAGGAGGGGGACAGAGGGATCTGGAGGAATTCAGGAAAAGGGGATAGAGGAGTCTGGAGGATAGAAGAGATAAAAGGGAACAGGAGTCTAAAGGATGACAGAGCGGGGAACAGAGGAGGCTGGTAGGGGACAGATGGGTCTGGATTATTCCCCTTGAGGGGTCACATGATGCTTTCTCTGTGTATCTCAGCAGCTTTGTGCCCCCTCGCAGTGTTTTTCCAGTTTACAATACTTTTTCTGGTTCCTGTTTCAGCCATGTGTAGTACCGCAGATGTCCAGCAGGTGGCAATGCCCCCTTTATTCTCTATATAGAAATCTCAGTAAATGGCGGGAAGCGAGAGGCGCGGAATATTTTTTCCATTTTTTTTCTCCCTCTTTTCTCTTGCAGCTGGAAGACATGTACTCCAAAGTGCAGAAGAAAAAGAGACCGCCAGGAGCCGAGAGCACCGAAGGGTTAATACAGACGTGCAACCAAGATGGCGTTCACCCGGAGCAACCAGGCTGTCAACCTGAAGAAAACCTATACGAGAGTATAAGCGACATGAGCAGCCATCACACTAACTACAGCACCGCTTCTGAGTCCTACGCTTAAAGGGGAACCTGGGTCTCATTTATCAAGGCTTGCCTTGTTGCCCATAGCAACCGATCAGAGCTCAGCTTTCATTTTACCAGAGCACTAGAAGAAATAAATGGTTGCTATGGGCAACAATGACAGCCACTGGTTCCATACCCGAGTTGGCGTCACAATTTTTTGTGGTGCCTTTAAGTCTTTAACGTGAGAGTTGAGTTTGATTCGTAGATCCCCATTTAAAACATCCCCTGACAGGTTACTTTGATATTGATGGGGGTTGGAGTTTCCCTTTAAGTCATAGGTGTCACCATGAAGGCAGCCATTTTATTACCTGGCAACAAGAGTAAGATGGCTTTTGATTGTGGCCCCTCAATAAATGCCCTCTCCCCTACATGTAGGGGTCGTTTCCCTTATAGTTGGTGCTTTAATAATACTGGTAACAAAGATCCCCATCATCTCTCTGTAGCCGACACAGACAAAATGGCTGCCAAGCTGACAGCACATATCAGGTAGAAGTTGCTCTATATCAGGGTTTCCTAATCTGTGACTCTGTTTCTAAACTACAAATCCCAGCATGCCTCGAGATCAGTTTCCAAACTACAACTCCCAGCATGACCTGACAGCCAAAGGCTGTCAGGGCATGCTGGGAGTTGTAGTTTGGCAACATCTGGAAGGTCCGAGATTAGGGAACACAGCTCTATGATGTACCTAGAACACATATCCCCCCTCCCTTATGCTATTGACGCATCCAGTTCAGCACTGGAACATCCCATTGGTTTAAAAAAGTCACATGACTAGATATGGTCAGTGTCGAATTGTGAAGACCTCTGGGTGCAATTACTTATTCAAGGCGGTGTCCCTGCCGACCGAGTGAAGACACTGAGGCTGCCACTGAGATAATTCAGGATGTTTCTCCCCAATGTCCATCTCTTCATCAGTCTTTGGGTCGTCCTATTAGGTCAAGATGTATCAGATCCCGGGAAAGCAGGGTGGCAAACAATATGGCCGCCAATACAGGTCCCATAAATGTTGTCACCCACCTGGCGGTGAAATCTGCCTTTGTGTACGAGGGCGGGATGTAATGGTTCATGGGTTTTGCCTTTCAGGATTAAAGGGGTTATCCAGTGCTACAAAAACATGGCCACTTTTCCCCTCTCTTGTCTCCAGATTGGGTGGGGTTTGGAACTCAGTTCCATTAAAGTAAATGGAGCTTAAAGGGGTAGTGAAATTATTCACTAAATAACACACATTACAAAGTTATACAACTTTTTAATGTGTGTTATGTAAGTGAATGGGCCCCTTCCCTGTGTCCCTCCACCCACAGAAGTGTGGTGCAGTATACTCACCAAATTACTGTCTACCCCGGTCTCCATCTTGGGTCATCTTCGGGAGGCCGGCTGGACTGCGATTGGCTAATCAGCCAATCGCGGCTGAGCAGCTGATGACGCGGCAGAGGGGGGCCGACGGGAGTTGTCTGGCCGGCCTCCCGAAGATGACGTAGTTCGACTTACGATTGCGGCCGAAATTGACAGTAATCTGGTGAGTATACTGCACCACACTTCTGGGGGGTGGAGGGACACAGGGAAGGGGGCCATTCACTTACGTAAGACACATTACAAAGTTGTATCATTTTGTAATGTGTGTTATTTAGTGAATAAATTTTAAACGCCGCACTACCTCTTTAATTGCAAACCACACCTGACCTCGAGACAAGAGAGGGGAGAAAGTAGCCATGTTTTTGTAGCACTGGATAACCCCTTTAAAGGACAGATGAATGGTAAGAAAGATCTCTAAATAATGGGAAACCTGAGCTATGGTCGCTTCCAAGAGTGATGCCACCCGGCTTTCCTAGGGCTCTGTATGGCGACTTACACTCCTCCCTCATATATGACTTCATAGCTAGATAGATTTGGAAAGCTGGGTGAATGTAGAACTGTAGCCATATTGACTTCAACTTTTTTTTTTTACTTAAAAGGGGCACTCCAGTGAAACATTTTTTTCTTTTAAATCAACTGTTGTCAGTAAGTTATATAGCTTTGTATTTTACTACTATTTAAAAATTCTTCAGTCTTCCAGTACTTATCAGCTGCTGTACGTCCTGCAGGAAGTGATGTATTCTCTCCAGTCTGACACAGTGCTCTCTGCTGCCACCTCTGTCCATGTCAGGAACTGTCCAGAGCAGGAGAGGTTTTCTATGGGGATTTACTGCTGACATGGACAGAGGTGGCAGCAGAGAGCACTGTGTCAGACTGGAAAGAATACACCACTTCCTTCAGGACATGCAGCAGCTGATAAGTACTGGAAGACTGGAGATTTAAGTATATAACAAATCTCTGGCACCAGTTTTTTTTTCTGGAGCACCCCTTTAACCGGACGACCCTGGACAGCTGGTTGGGTGAGATTTGGGGGTGACATTATCCTTATACTGTTATATATCAATGTTTATAATTGTCGTGCTGTTATTTCATAATGGATTAAAATGCCTTTTACTGTAAACATTCCCTGTTTTTATTGCTCCGTGGCGTTATATAGGTCCCGCCCCAGCCGCCATTTTGTATAAACATTAGAGCAGGGAGGGAATGGAGACGTTGCCCATAGCAACCAATCAGATCCCAGCTTTCATTTTTGAATAAGAGAGCAGCAATCTGATTGGTTGCTGCAGGGAACGGCCTCCATCTTGTGTCTACAATAGATTCTCCACTGTGGCTAAACTACAACTCCCATCATGCCTTGCCAGCACGCCAGCTGTTGTGAAGCTACAGATACAGCATGCCCTGACAGCTTGTGGCTGGGAGTTGTTGTTACACAATAGCTGAAGCGCTACAGGTTGCAGAACACTGTTCCTTCTGACCGTTGTCACCATTACAGCTGTCACCCTGCTTTCCCAGAGCCCTGAACAGCAAATCTACTTAGTGATGCTACAGGACAGGTGACACATGAGGAGGCAGGGACAGCCCGGGGCCCGGTGGAGCCGCCGTGCTCAGCCCGGTCGGGACAGGTGACGGTGAGTTCCAGTGTCAACAACAAACACACAACCCGGAGCCTGTCACCGCACCACGCCCCCCTCCTGTCACCAAACAGTTAACAATCCCCCAGAGACCCGCCACGCCCCCATCCTCAGCACGTGACCCTGCCGGTGGACAACAACAAGGGGCAGCCAATAGGAGAGCAGCCTCTGGCCACGTGCCAGGGAGCAAGGGTGGGCGGGGACTTGTTGATGTCTGGCGGCAGCCAATAGGGAGCGAGCTGTGTTCGGGAGTCGGAGAAGGGCGTGTCCTGTGTGAAAGGCGGCAGTGTGGGCGGGGTCCCGGTGCGCGCTCTCCGTTGGTCGGTTCTCTGCCCTGCTCCTCCCCCCTCCCCTTCGACTCGGGAAGATGGCGGCGTTGAGCACCGGAGCCCTTGACAGAGCGGCTGGCAGCACCGGGCTTCCGCTCCGCATTCACCAGGCACCGAGTCCGGCCGTCCGTATCGATGAAACGTCGCCGCCGAACCTGGGAGCCGGACCGGAGAGAGCTGAGGTAAAGGGGGAGGGGCATGGGTACGCCAATACCGGCTACACACCCCCTCTCACCGTGATAGCGGCACCGCACCCCCCCCCCCGGCCGTCCCCCCCCCCCCCCCACACACACACACACACACCGACTGTCAACCCGCCGCCCGCCACCCCTCTGACCGTTCACTCCCCGCCACCCCACACTGGACCGTCACCCTGCCACCTCTCTGACCGACCCCCCCCCCGACACACCGCACCCCCCCTCCACCTCCATCAACCGTCACCCCGCACAAACTCTCCGACCGTCTCCCCGACACACCCCCTCCTCACGGTAATAGCGGCCCCTCACACCCTGACTGTCACCTGGACACACCGCCCCCCCTCCCACCTCTACACCCCCCCACCTGACACAGCACACACCCTACCACCGGCCCTACACCCCTCACACTCCTGCACACAACCCCCACTGCTGTACTGTATATAGGGGGGGAGGAGCCGTGTACTGTATATAGGGGGGGAGGAGCCGTGTACTGTATATAGGGGGAGGAGCCGTGTACTGTATATAGGGGGGGAGGAGCCGTGTACTGTATATAGGGGGGGAGGAGCCGTGTACTGTATATAGGGGGGGAGGAGCCGTGTACTGTATATAGGGGGGGAGGAGCCGTGTACTGTATATAGGGGGGGAGGAGCCGTGTACTGTATATAGGGGGGGAGGAGCCGTGTACTGTATATGGGGGGAGGAGCCGTGTACTGTATATGGGGGGAGGAGCCGTGTACTGTATATGGGGGGAGGAGCCGTGTACTGTATATAGGGGAGGAGCCGTGTACTGTATATAGGGGGGGGAGGAGCCGTGTACTGTATATAGGGGGGGGAGGAGCCGTGTACTGTATATAGGGGGGGGAGGAGCCGTGTACTGTATATAGGGGGAGGAGCCGTGTACTGTATATAGGGGGGAGGAGCCGTGTACTGTATATAGGGGGGAGGAGCCGTGTACTGTATATAGGGGGGGAGGAGCCGTGTACTGTATATAGGGGGGGAGGAGCCGTGTACTGTATATAGGGGGGGAGGAGCCGTGTACTGTATATAGGGGGGGGGGGAGCCGTGTACTGTATATAGGGGGGGAGGAGCCGTGTACTGTATATAGGGGGGGAGGAGCCGTGTACTGTATATAGGGGGGGAGGAGCCGTGTACTGTATATGGGGGGAGGAGCCGTGTACTGTATATAGGGGGGGAGGAGCCGTGTACTGTATATAGGGGGGAGGAGCCGTGTACTGTATATAGGGGGGAGGAGCCGTGTACTGTATATAGGGGGGGAGGAGCCGTGTACTGTATATAGGGGGGGAGGAGCCGTGTACTGTATATAGGGGGGAGGAGCCGTGTACTGTATATGGGGGGGAGGAGCCGTGTACTGTATATGGGGGGGAGGAGCCGTGTACTGTATATGGGGGGGAGGAGCCGTGTACTGTATATGGGGGGGAGGAGCCGTGTACTGTATATGGGGGGGGAGGAGCCGTGTACTGTATATGGGGGGGGGAGGAGCCGTGTACTGTATATAGGGGGGGGGAGGAGCCGTGTACTGTATATGGGGGGGGGGAAGGAGCCGTGTACTGTATATAGGGGGGAGGAGCCGTGTACTGTATATGGGGGGGGGGAGGAGCCGTGTACTGTATATGGGGGGGGGGGAAGGAGCCGTGTACTGTATATGGGGGGGGGAAGGAGCCGTGTACTGTATATGGGGGGGGAGGAGTCGTGTGGTGCCCCACATAGTAGCCATATAGTAGCCAGCCCTCCGAATGGTGACCCATATAATAGTCACCTCCTAGTAGTGCCCCATATAGTAGCCAGCCCTCAATAGTATCTTATATAGAAGCCAGCCCTCCCCAAAAGTGTCTTATATAGTAGCCAGCCCTCCCCATAGTCTGTTATGGAGTAGCCAGCCCTCCCTCATAGTCTGTTATATAGTAGCCAGCCCTCCCCGTAGTCTTATATAGTAGCCAGCCGTCCCCCATAGCCTCTTATATAGTAGCCAGCCGTCCCCCATAGCCTCTTATATAGTAGCCAGCCGTCCCCCATAGCCTCCTATATAGTAGCCAGACCTCCCCCATAGTCTGTTATATAGTAGCCAGACCTCCCCCATAGCCTCTAATATAGTAGCCAGACCTCCCCCATAGTCTGTTATATAGTAGCCAGCCCTCCCCGTAGTCTTATATAGTAGCCAGACCTCCCCCATAGTCTGTTATATAGTAGCCAGACCTCCCCCATAGTCTGTTATATAGTAGCCAGACCTCCCCCATAGCCTCCGGTGCGGGAAGTGCCAGACGCGCACAACGGCGTCATCGCGTTTCCGGTGCCGGACGCTTCTTACATACTGCGGCCTACAAGATTATAACATGGGAGGTCTGATCGGCCGTTCAGACCTCCCATATTATAATCTGTGATGTCAGCGGGCCAGAATTAATAAAAGAGTAAAATATTGTGGTGGGCCAAAAATAATGGCACCGCGGGCCAGAGTTTGACATGTCTTGTGTATATAGGGGGAGAAGCTGTGTACTATATATTGTATATAGGGGGAGGAGCTGTGTATAAGAGACTTGCTGTGTACTATATACTGTATATATGGGGGTGCTGTATACCATATTCTGTATATAGGGGGAGGAGCTGTGTATTGTGTATATAGGGGGAGGAGCTGTGTATTGTATATAGACGGAGTAGCTGTGTATAGGAGACTTGCTGTGTACTATATACTGTATATAGGGGATGTGCTGTATACCACATTCTGTATATAGCAGGCTATACACTATGTATAGGGGATGCTGTGTTCTTTATACTGTATATAGGAGATGGGCTGCATACTATATATTGGTGGAGCTGTGCTCTATATACTGTATGTAGGGAAGGAGCTTTGTACTGTGTGCTGTATGTAGGGAAGTTGTGTGCTATTTACTGTATAAAGGGGATGTGCTGTGTAGTATTGACTATATGTATGGGATAATAGATTATATATTGTACGTAGGGCAGGTTCTGTGTAGTATAGACTGTATATAGGGGATGAGTGGTATACAGACTCTCCTGTGTGCTGTATACAAACCGTATGAACACTAGGATGTTATATCCTTTTTTGGCCCCCAGATGGCAGCAGAGTCATTGTAATACTGCTATTGTTCATTTTCTGACTTCCTCTTTACAGATCCCTTCATCTCTTTCATTACATTACAGTGGGACAAATTTGATACAATAGATGATATGTGGTAAGGGTGGTTGGGTCCCCTTCCTCTCTGAACACCTCAAAATTAAGCCTTTGACGTTGTCGCCCCCCCCCCACCACCACCACCACCACCACCACCACCAGATGCCGCAGACCAGTACATGACCTTTGTGTGATCTCTTGTCCGCAGGTCTCTATGTTCTACAACGACACTAGGACATCATTTCACATTGGCCAGATGCTGGACGCTCATCCCGGGCAGTACCAGGACAGTTTCTACCGAGCCCTGCAGTACCCAAGAGCATCAGGGTCCCAACCTGTTCAGAGGCGAACCCACCCAGCACTGTCCAGTGTTATTCCTGTCCCCAGGTCAGAGAGGGGGGGCACCCATTTACTTCAGACACATCTACACACTGTCATTGAGCTCAGGTTTAGACACGCATAGCTGCTTCTTGCATAAACAGCACCCCACCAGTCCGCAGGCTTTGTCAGGTATTGCAGCTCTGCTCCGTTGAAGTACATGAAGCCGAGTTGCAATACTACACCTAACCCATGGCAATGTTCTTCAGTCTGCAGTTCTCCAGGTGTTGCAGAACTACCACTCCTTGCCTTCGGCTGTCAGGGTCTGCTGGGAGTTGTAGTTTTGCAGCAGCTGGAGAACCGCATTTTGGAAATAAAGTTTTCAAGAGTTAATGTACTTGGGACAGAGGGGCTGCCAATCTTGTGCAGATATATTTTTGGCAACAAATTGCGGATCCACAGCACAATTTTCAACAATAAAATATAATTGGGGATTTTGTTTTACCCTATTAAAATCAATGGAGGCGACCAGCAGCCTATCCGCTAAGTCGCTTGATACAACTACCCAAGCTCCTGCTGCTATGTGTGTTTCCCAATGACAGTCTAGAGCGCTCGGATGACCACACTCCTAACATGTCTGTGTCCTCTCTCCAGGCTCGACGAGGCGATAGCAGCCGCCGCTCTCACCAGCTTGTCCTCGGGTCCCTTGGTTCTGAGCAATGGAGCAGGTATCTGTATGCATGTGATGATGACAATTCACCCATAACTGTAGGTTGTTTCCAGGAGCTCAGTGATGGCAGCTGGCATGGGCTGCATATCCCTTAAAGGTGTTATCCAAGAGTTCAAGTTAGTTCCTATTCACAGCAAAGGTTCATAGATGGAGGCCTGAGAACTGGGGCTCCTTGTCCCCCATGTCAGTGAGGTGTCAGTGTGAATGCTCAGCCACCATCAGACAGGACTTCTTGGCTATGTTCAGCAGTATCATAGAGCGTGAATGATGCAAAGGCCGAGCATGCTCACTACCGCTGGTCCCCAGCAGTCAGACCCCCATTAATATGCCATTCTGGATCAGGGATAAGGTTTTATATTTAAGGAGTACTCTGGTGATTTCCCCCCCCCCCCCCCCCCCCCCCCCCCCCCCCCCCCCCCCCCCCCCCCCCCCCTTTCACATCAACTGGTGTCAGAAAAATATATTAATTTGTAATACTTAAAAGTGACTGTACCACCAGGCCTGGGCTGAAGCACTGGAGGCGGGCCGACCCACCCTTAGTGGGAGGAAACCCCGCCCCTCTATGATAGGGTTCTATTGATTCTATTTGAGTCACGTCATGGAGAGGCTGGAGTTTCCTCCCACTAAGGCTGGGTTGGCCCGCCTCCAGTGCTTCTGCCTTGGCCTGGTGGTACAGTCATTTTAAAGGGGAATTCACCCCAAAATCTTTTTTTGCATTGTTAAATGGCCCACCCATAGCTCCATATATTGCTCAAAGCAGGTTATAACCTGTTTTGGGGCTATTTCTTTCAATTCACCCCGTCTCTATGCACAAAGTGAGCTACAAGTAGTACACTCCGACACGCTAGGGATCCATGTTTGGGGATCATGTGTCCTCAGTCTCTTTAGTGGGATGGGTTAGCGATTATAACCGTGCCCAATGAAGAGAGAGGACACATATGATACAGACTGCTGGCCCTCCTGTGAATGATACCCTGCCTCTGCTGCTGACAGCCTCCCAAAACCTGTCACCCACCACCACCACTGTGCACACCTGGCACCAGGTCCCCAACTGCCGGCAACCCCCACCCCAGCTCTCACTGGGCACCAAGTCCTGCACTGCCGACACCTCACCTATACAGCTCTCACTGGGCACCGAGTCCTGCACTGCCGACACCTCACCTATACAGCTCTCACTGGGCACCGAGTCCTGCACTGCTGACACCTCACCTATACAGCTCTCACTGGGCACAGAGTCCTGCACTGCCGACACCTCACCTATACAGCTCTCACTGGGCACCGAGTCCTGCACTGTCGACACCTCACCTATACAGCTCTCACAGGGCACCGAGTCCTGCACTGCCGACACCTCACCTATACAGCTCTCACTGGGCACCGAGTCCTGCACTGCCGACACCTCACCTATACAGCTCTCACTGGGCACCGAGTCCTGCACTGCCGACACCTCACCTATACAGCTCTCACTGGGCACCGAGTCCTGCACTGCCGACACCTCACCTATACAGCTCTCACAGGGCACCGAGTCCTGCACTGCCGACACCTCACCTATACAGCTCTCACTGGGCACCGAGTCCTGCACTGCCGACACCTCACCTATACAGCTCTCACTGGGCACCGAGTCCTGCACTGCCGACACCTCACCTATACAGCTCTCACTGGGCACCGAGTCCTGCACTGCCGACACCTCACCTATACAGCTCTCACTGGGCACCGAGTCCTGCACTGCCGACACCTCACCTATACAGCTCTCACTGGGCACCGAGTCCTGCACTGCCGACACCTCACCTATACAGCTCTCACTGGCACCGAGTCCTGCACTGCCGACACCTCACCTATACAGCTCTCACTGGGCACCGAGTCCTGCACTGCCGACACCTCACCTATACAGCTCTCACCGGGCACCGAGTCCTGCACTGCCGACACCTCACCTATACAGCTCTCACTGGGCACCGAGTCCTGCACTGCCGACACCTCACCTATACAGCTCTCACAGGGCACCGAGACCTGCACTGCCGACACCTCACCTATACAGCTCTCACTGGGCACCGAGTCCTGCACTGCCGACACCTCACCTATACAGCTCTCACTGGGCACCGAGTCCTGCACTGCCGACACCTCACCTATACAGCTCTCACTGGGCACCGAGTCCTGCACTGCCGACACCTCACCTATACAGCTCTCACTGGGCACCGAGTCCTGCACTGCCGACACCTCACCTATACAGCTCTCACTGGGCACCGAGTCCTGCACTGCCGACACCTCACCTATACAGCTCTCACTGGGCACCGAGTCCTGCACTGCCGACACCTCACCTATACAGCTCTCACTGGGCACCGAGTCCTGCACTGCCGACACCTCACCTATACAGCTCTCACTGGGCACCGAGTCCTGCACTGCCAACAGCCCCCCCTGCCTCCCTGTCCGTCTCATGCACTGCCGACAGCCATGTCCATGTCAGGAACTGTCCAGAGCAGGAGAGGTTTTATATGGGGATTTGCTACTGTTTTGGACAGTTCCTGACATGGACAAAGGTAGCAGCAGAGAGCACTGTCAGACTGGAAAGAATACACCACTTCTTGCAGGACAAACAGCAGCTGATAAGTACTGGAAGACTGCAATGAAGCAAATCGCTTTGTTTGATCGGCAAACAGCTTATAATCTGCGATCAACACTAGTTACAAATCTATCTTACTTCTGACACCAGTTGAATTCAAAGATTTTTTTTTTTAATTTTTATTTTATTTGCTGGAGTACCCCTTAAAGACAATCCCTTTGATCATTTCTAGTTGCAACCACTGTCTCGTATATAGGGTTTTCGGGCAGTGGGTTATTTAGGATAGGGATCATAGGAGTGGAGAGCTATCTGTACTCCTTTGACATGTCTGGTACCAGAGAGTAATAGATGGTATAGCTGGTGCAGACTAGGCTCTAGGTTCGGGCCATACATACTCTGTGATAACCCCTGTTGTGTTTGCAGGATGTCCCGGTGATGGCCCTGAGAACGCCATCATATCCTCCAGCTCCAGCAGCTCTAACAGCTGTGAACTCTACACGTCCATCCCCTCCACGCCGTCTCCTCCGCTGCAGCCCGCACCCTCCATGGCGTATGCCGATGCCGGCCTAGAGGACTCTGACACCACTCACTTTCTATTTGGTGAACCTGTGCCCCGGAAAAGGAAGGTAAGGATGCTTATAATCTGTGATACTGCCCCCTCCCCCCAGTGATTTCTACTCGTATATATTAGTGGTGCACAGCCTGCGTCCCTACAGCTGCTGGAGACCTACCTGCCCCATCATGCACAGCTGGAAGGCGGCAGGTTGTGCTCTGCTGACATAGATAATTGTGTTCATCCAGAACTCGGGGAGACTCATGTTCCGCTGCCTGTGGAAGAACTGCGGGAAAGTCCTGAGCACATCCGCTGCCATACAGAAGCACATCCGCACCGCACATCTGGGGTGAGTGTGACGCTCGTCCCGAACAGCATACGCCCTCATACGACTTCAACTGTGGAAAAATAACAAGTTCTGTCTCTTGGGCGGCGAGGAGGAAAAGAATGAAAATTGTCTCTGTCCTTAAGAGCTAATAGGGTACATCCATTAATGTTGCCATGGTAGCCGCATAACATAGACTCTTCAAGGTTGTTACATAGAGAGTTCTATACATCGTGTTATAGGATCGGATAATCATCATGTTTGCAGACTTTAAGGCGTGTTCATTTTTTTTTTTTTCTTTAAATAACATGAAAGACTGGAAAACCCTGTCTGCATAATTATTCATCACCCCCCCCCCCAGTCTGTTGGCTTTAAAAGGAAACTATCAGCAGGTTAGCCGAATCTAACCTGCTGATATGTCCCTATTGCACAGGAGACGCCGAGGAGGAGGGTACGTCTCTTACGTTCCTCCTCTGCGCCATTTCGGTGCAGTTAGTTAGTTTTTTGCTCTGCGGTCCGGTAAGACCGTTAGTAGCACAATCTGCCCCTCATATCGATCCACACCACCCCTGGCCACGCCTGCCCCCTTCTAATGATAATGAATAGAGTGGGCCGGATAGGCGCTATGGGGATGGGCAGTGCTTCTAATGGCCTCAACGGAGCATGGAGTAAAAGACGAACGGTCATTGAAGTCATTGAAGCAGCGGCATCAGCCTGCAACTGACTTCAGTGGGCAGCCCAAACAGTCTAAGGATGATTCGGGTGGCCCCTCCAACTCCTCCTCGCTTGCTGTTTGTGCATGTAATAGCACAGGCAGCGACCGGGGAATGAGGGTGAAACATCATGCTGTCTAATATGGCCCTTACACACATACCTCAGAGTATCAGTCCGCTTATCTCTAGTGTCTGTATTGCAGACCCTGCGCAGGACCAGAGCACAACGACGGAGAAGAAGACTTCTACTACACAGAGATGGACGTGAATGTGGACACACTGTCAGACGGACTGTCCAGCCTGACCCCCACCTCTCCCACCACCGCTGGGCCCCCTCCCTTCCTATGTGCGGGGTCACTTGGAGCAGCCAATAACATGGAGCTGCCCCTGGTGTCCCCCCTCAGTCTGTCGGCACCCAGCACCCTCTGCCACGTGCACACCGATCACGCCTATCAGGTGAGTGAACGAGTCTGCAGCTGTGATGTTCCGGTTGTCTGGAAGTGTCTGATATGTTATAGTCCCATCAGCGATCAGCAGCCAGGGATTGACTCATGTTATATAGGACCACATAAATGATCCTTCAGTTAATTTTAAAGTATACCTGTCGTTATAAAAAAAAAAAAAACTGTCATAGAGACATGTCAAAAGTTTTTATGGGTCTGGGTCTGAGTGTTTAGACCCGTACCGATCGGGAGATAAAGCGCTGCAGCAGTCCTCTCCCCACTCTGAGCTAAAAAAATAAAAAAATAAAAAAAAAAATAGATCATGCTATTATAAGTCTGATCATTTATTTTTTATTTTTATTTTTTTTTAAACTCCGCACAGAGAGTAGACGTGCTGCACCGCGTCTTCTCCCCCGCTCCCCAATCTCCCAATTGGTACAGGTCTGAAGACTAAGACCAAGACCGATCAAAACTTTTTTTTATGTGTCTATGATGTGTCAAAAGTTTCTTTTTTTCTTATAATGACAGGTACTGTACACTTTAACAATAACAGGAGCCTTGTTGCATGAACACTAAGTCCGATTTGTTTAGTATTTGATTACCGGCTACTGGATGCAACCCTGGGGAGTCTGGGAAAACATGGATATAGCCTGTGGCCTGTTTTTGTATCCATGTTTCTCTGGACTCACTAGGGCTGAATTCAAACTCCTCCAATCCAATTCTCTGATCATCGAATGCTGAACTATCGGACCAATCTAAGGTCTGATAGCACTCTTGGTGGGTAGTCACCGACAGCTGTTATAGGTAGCAACAACTGCTGTAGTGTCTGTGTATGAAGTATTGTACAATAGATGAAAGGTATCCATCTTATCACTTTACAGCACTGCTGCAATGTTCCTGTGCCTGTGTGTCCTTGTATATAGATTTCATTGTCTTTTGCTCCTGCCCTGCCTACAGGCTCCTTCTCCTGTCAGCACGTCCGTCACCTCTAAGGTCAGCTTCTCCTGGCAGTCTCCTCCGCCCCTGCTCATCAAAGCTCCCCCAGTAAGTGCCTATCCCAACCTCGATTGTTAGAGGGGGTCTCCAGGAATAAGACCTTTCTCACACTGTTATTAACAATATTGTGCAGCAGAACTTATTCACCTATTGCAAGGCCAGGAGGAACTGGGTATGATACAAGGATTCTCTCTCATGTTCTCTCAGTATCTGGGGCTTGATCTGTCCTCTCAGGACCTTCACTAGGTATAGCAGGGTATTGGGATCATTTGGAGTACTCCTTTAAAGTGTACTTGTTATAATGTTCACTGACCCAATTGGTGTGTGGACCATTCTGCCTCTGGAAGTTTGGGCATCCATGGTTCCGACCTCACTGGGTCAGTTCTGTGCATGAACCCTATATCTGCTGCCACTGCCATTAGGGGTACCGCTACCATGAAGAGGGGGGCTTTTGTGTGTACAATTGTTAGGTAGGTGGTAGATGTGTTTCCAGGACAAAAGGTCTCCAGGAGAGCATTACCCATCACACTGCCCCCGCCATCTCTTCCCCAGGTAAGTGACGCACACGCAGCCGGCCGTTTACATGGGAGAACGTGACCCATCGCACCAGACACCTTCTTCCATTACTCCATGCTCCAGGCCTGGTGCCCACTATAGACACTTGTGGTGGTGCACAGGGGTCATGTGGGCTCTGACCGTTCTGCGGGGCCCCACCATGAATTGGTAGGATAGTTGCGTCTTCCTTTCTGATAGAAGTGACGTATCATGCCAGTGCTTAGATACGTGGTGTTCAGTGTAAAGCATCCACTAAGCTCACCTCTTATTGTAGTACATGGCGGTCAGTGATGGTCCACGTGTGCTTTGGTAACATGCTCTACGCCTGTATTCACATTGTGCGATTTTCCCCGTCTCCCTCTCTAGGTTTGCCCCACACTGAACATCAGCGAGAAAAGGCCGCAGGTCCTCGCGTCACCTCCGAACGCCAAGCAAGTGCCCGGCACTCGGTGAGCAGCCAAACCCTCAGTCTATGTCTCTGTGATGTGCGTTGTTTGTTGTGGATGTGATGGGGGCCTCATGTGACCTGTCATGTGATGGGTGCAGCTACTCGCGCTATTACGTTTCAGTCAACAGCTCTGCCACTGATTTTCCCCCCTCCTCCCCAGGAAGCCCCGTGGGGAAGCCAAGAAGTGTCGCAAGGTGTACGGGATGGAACGGAAAGATATGTGGTGCACCGCCTGCCGCTGGAAGAAGGCCTGTCAGAGGTTTATAGACTGAGGGCTGCTGCCGCTAAACCTCAACCGCCCCTAGGGGGCGCAACTCAGCTTTTATTTGATGATTTTTGAGTTTTTATTCCCAGCCTTTTGTGAAAGAGCCCGACGATTCAGGAGTGTTCCTATACACCATAATATTTTTATACATGGATTGCATTTCTTATGTATGGTCTGGAGCGGCCCCCCTTGTGGGCTGGACCCCCGCCTAGATGGCCATGAGGTTCTTCTCAGGTAACGCTCTGCCAGTCTCTGAGATCCCTTTTGGTGGACTGATCGGTGAGGGCGAGAAGACGAGATATATTTTTGATATAACGGATGGAGCGGAGGCCGGGCTTGGGGAAAATGGGGGGTGGGGGGTGATGTGTTTTTAACATTTTTTTCCTTGTTTTTTTTTTTTTTTCCTCCCTCCTTCTCCCCCGTTTTTGTAGGGTGGTCTTAAATTCTTGCTGCACTATGCTTTGCACTTTTTGGAGGGTCTGCGGACATAATGTTTTGTGACTTTTAAACTTGGGTGGGGGAGAAAAACTGGCAATGGCGGGCTTAGAGGGGAACTCCACAGGACCCCTTTTATGATTTGATGATTCATATCACTGATGGGTCTGTGTGGTAGGCTTGCAAATATTTGGCTCCGCCTACATAATGGCTGACATTACCCTTAAGGGGAAGCAGAAAACGATCGTTATAAGTTCTATAAAGACTGTTTGCCAAGCTGTGGCTCTCCAGCTGTTGAAAAACTATGAATTGCATGATAGGAATTGTAGTTCTGCCACAGGTTGGCAAACAGTGCGATCATTATATTTGACTAAAGGGGTGCCACCCTTGTCCACAGGTTTTATGCGGTATTGCAGCTCAGCCCCATTTGAAGTGTACCTATCAGTCGGAGTCTGAGTGTTCAGAACGATCAGTGAGAGATGTGTGGCTGAGTTCTTCTCTCTCTGAGACATATTGAAAGTTTTGATTGATGACTGTGCCCATGATGATCAGCTGCAATACCACTCACAACCTGCAAACGAGTGGCGCCCTAGATCTTTCTAACCCTGAAAAACCAGCAAAGTTGGCAGCTATTTCCTCTGCAGTATACTCACCGCAAGTCAACTATACTAGAGTATAGCTGTAATATTTCTCCCCTACCTCATAGGAAAAGCATCATGTTGTGTCATCTGACACCCCCCAACCCCCATGCCCAGTGCAATATAGTAGTGTCATACATTTCACTGCCCCCTCCTGTAACATCTCAGGAACGGCAAGGGGTAAGAAGCACTGTGCTGGGGCAGAAACACGTTTGGCTCCCTCCAAGATAACCCAGCACAAGGGACCAGGATCCTTTTACCTGTAAGCACATCTATCACAAGCACATATTCCTCCCCCCCCTACTTTAATGGGAGTAAATGATAAATTATTTTTAGAATTTTTAGCTGCCACCAGGTGGAGCTCAGGAGCTGAAGATGGATTCATTCTCCTCTTAGTGGTGACCATAGGGAGCCAGAATTTTATTGTGTACTCCAGTGGTTCTTAACCTGCGGATCTCCAGTTGTTGCAAAACTACAGCCCCCATCAGAGCATAATGGGAGGTGTAGTTGGACGCCTACAGGTTGTAGAGTATTGATTTAACTCCAACATTGTACAATGTACTGGGGATTTAAAGTGGTGGATATATTGCACATTATTCAATACCTTAAAGGGTTTATCCTATATTACTGATTAGAAGAACATGGCTGCTTTCTAGCACAAACAGCGCCACCTCTGTCCTCAGGTTGTGTGTGTTATTACAACTTGTCTCCATTTACTTCTGAGGAACTGTTGCAATACCACACCCAAACTGAGAGCAAGTGTGGTGCTTCTTGAGAGGATTTTTTTCTAATCCTGGAAAACCCCTTTAACAGATTCCCCTCCAACTACATAGTGGACTTGCGGTATATAGTCATATAGCCTTTGTTACAGTTTACAGTGGAGTTACCCTTTAAGGAAAACTTTTGCACTTGTTATAGTGGGCTTAGAGCAGCAGCACAGTAATAGATGCAGATCATGGCTCGAAGTGTTTTTTTTTTTTTTTTTGGACCGTGCAATACCCCACCTTGCCATGAGGGGCAGTGTTACACAAGGGAGGCCCGGGGGAGGTGTGCAGCCACGCAATGCTTTAATTAATTTACACACGATCATATGACTAGCCACGCTCTGTTTATTTTGGTGGAGAGGGGTGGCGCTCTGCGTCTTGGCCACTACTTTTGCACAGTCTGTGGGGGAGGATGTTGGAATGTTTCTGTATTTAAGGGGGGGGGGGGGTTGTATGAAGAGGAGGTGCAGCACTTCAGGTATTTGGTACTATTGTGGGATGGGGGGAGGGCACTCTACTGTTCTACTGGCACTCTGTGTTATGTGTTTTTAGGGGGGGGGGGAGGAGTCTTATGAGTTGGGGGGCTTGCAATCGAGGTGGTTGTTACCTTTATGGCCTGCAACAACACAGTACAGCAGGGATTCCTATCTTGTGGCTCCCCAGCTGTTGCAAAACTACATGTCCCAGCATGCCTTGACAGCCAGCAGTAACAGTTTTTTCGCCCATAGAACATTAAGTTGTAGTATTGCATAAACTGAAGAGCCGTAATTGGGGGTCTAACTATTGCTGCCTGCCGAGAGTTGTAGTTGTGCAACAAATGGAGCCATAAGTTGGTGTTCAATGCTCAATGTGCAGTAATAGTTGTAGTTCATAGAGAAATGGGCCCCAACTTGTAGATATTTGAGTAATAAAAAAGTTGAGGCGCAATGCTCTGCAGACTCCAACACTTACTGCAGGTTGTTAGGGCATGCTGGGAGTTGTCACCGGTTGGGGATCACTGTTGCAGACTGTTCACATAATGAAATTGTTGCAGAAATCTCATTAAATTGTAGTACCTGCTGATATCCAGTAGATGTCAGTGTTGGCATTGCTATGTGATACAGCAGAGCAGCTCAGTTCCTATTATCCATCGCCTAGCTGGCTATTGACAGAGGATTACCACCCAGGTCACACATTTCAGCCCATATAAGCTATAGGTGCATCTGCAAAAGTGATTGTGACCATGGATATGGATAGTAGTGTCGCATTTTAACTTTTTTTTTTTTAATGGTCTTAATGCCAAAACCAACCTGTTGGGGGCAGTGTTTGGTGTATGAGTCACAGTGCCATGTGTGTGATGTGGCCATCGTGCTAGAGAGCTGCGTGCACAGAGGTGGAGAGCACCAGGCAGCGTCCCGGCACATTCCAAAGTCACACAAAGCAAAAAGTCATAAGATAAGCTTTATTGTATAAAAAGAAAACAATTCTTGCACTAAGTTTGGCCCGGAAAAAAAAAAAGAATGCCATAGATGGTGGGAGGGGGCAAAGTCTCCCATGCACTAGGGAGGGGATATTGTAGCCTTTGGGAGGCACACGTCCTGGGGGAGGGGAGGGGGGGGGGCTGTACTGAAATGTAGTGGAAAGCTGCAGGCTGTGAAACTGCCGCACAAACTCTTCCATATGTGCGGCTGTGACTGACGGTATACACACAGCGCCACCTCATGGAGACTAATGTGCCAAGCACAGAGCTAAACCTCTTTGTCATTTATCCTGGTAAATAAAAATTAAAGATTTTTTTTCCTTTTGTATTTGCTGGTTTAATGTGTTTCCTTTCACCTACAGAGTGGCAGTGAGCGTACAGTATACAGAGCAGTGTGGCTGAGCGTACGGTATACAGAATGGCATCTGAACTTCTCAGAGAGTCAGGTCTAAGCTCCAGGAATCTAGTATCTGAGCCCTGGAGTCATAGAACGTAAAAGGTAGGCTGGGTTACACTGCTGTGAGGCTGTTTCCTACTATCAGGATGAAAGTTGGGTACGTTAGCCTACGTTTTGGGTGTTTTCTGTGTATGCGAAACGTACATAATAAGCATGTCAAACTCAATGTGAAGGTGTCATCCAGCTTTTCCAGGGTACTGTTAGGGTAGTGATACAGGACGCACCTGGGTGCAGTTTGTCACATCCCAGCAGAATGTGACAAACTATGAATCTACACAATGAAACTGTCTCGATGACATGGCGGTTGTGCAGCGGTAGGAGGCGATCAGAAGAGCAGCTGAGATATGATGGGCAATGACGCTGTGCCAGCCCAACTCACAATGCGCTCACTATAGAATATAAATGCAAATAATCATTTCTCCAGTTCCATGTTCCAGGCTGAGAAGAGCCAAGCCAAGTTTGCTACTAGGTAAGACAGAAGACACTTTGTACCCACCAACGTGTTTGAGTGGGTGTGGGTGCTGGACACCATGCAGTCTTCTATGCTACATGATCAGGATGGTTTCTGGGGGACGCTGAAGAAAAACAATATGTAAAAAACGAAACTACCACCATGTGGCAAGGGATTTATTTATTATAAATTTATTTTAAAGAAGCTGCACCACTCCTGTCTATGGCCGAGTCTGGTATTGCACCATGCCTATGAATACTGCACAATGCCATTGGAAAGGGATGGTGCAGCTCCAATGATTCTTTTCTAACCTTACAGACATAATCTAGATCAATGTTTTACAGTCTTTATCCCTCCAGCTGTTGTAAAACTACAACTCCCATCATGCTGGTGATCCAAGTTTTTTTTTTTTTTAACCTGTTATAGATAAAGGATGTGCTGCAGCAGTCCTGCGTGTAACAGCAGATCTCAGGGAAAAGGCTTCGCATAGGTGATGCTGGCAGGTTGTCCTCAACGCGCCCCTCCCCCCCCCAAAAAAAGTGGCTTGAAGTGTAAACGCGTGCCTAGGCTAGATCAGTCTTCTAATGTGAATTGAGTGACACTGAAAAGTTCTGCAACTTTCCTAATATGCTTTATTTTCTTTCCCCTTTCAGTGACCTCTGCTTGCCATCAGTGAATGGAAACCTCCTTTATATCCTGATGGTGTCCTACTCCGTACAGTGTGTCAGATCTCTTATAATGAGGTATGTACTAATGCTGGACTTGTCAGGATGATAGAGGTTTCAGATTCTGGGTGTAAACAAAAGTTTCCATTCACTGACAGCATGCAGGGATCTTGATGGCGGTGAAAGACTAAAACACAATGGCCGTGATTTACTATATCTGGCTAGGTTATGCACAGCTGCCACTTTCTTTTCAATGGGGCTTCCAAACACTTCCAGGTTCAGCGGTCTCATAGAGATTAAATATAATCCGCACCGATCAGCAAGTTATATTCTTTGGAAGGTGTTATCCAGGATTAGAAAACAAAACAGCCCACTTTCTTCCAAAATCCGGCACCACCCGTCCCCAGTTTGGGTGCGACATTGCAGGTTCCATTATAGTGAATAGAGCAGAGGTGTAATACCAGACAGTCTGAGGACAGGGTAAGTGCTGTTTCTGTAAGAAAGCAGCTATGTTTGTTTTTATAATCCTGGAAAACACTGAGGAGTAATGCCAATCTTGTCAGCTTTCTTTATTTGAAGGCTGCAATACCAAACACGGCCAGTGAACCGGAGAGGAGCTATTTCTGTAAATCCAGCGTTAAAAATGGTTTCCTTACTTTAGAGGATAGAGAATAAGTGACTGATCCATCCACTGGGATTGGGAAAACAGGAACCAGACTCTTCTTCCTGAGTAATGGTGGGTTAACACATGGCCCCAGACTCTCAATACTCCATTTAGTAGGGAGGGTAGTCTCCTGTACTTAGAATGGCAAGGGGTCCCAGAGGTCGGACACCTGTGATCAGGCACTGTGGAGAAGATATGAATCTTATTACACCTAATTTGCGGTGCACCCTTTGTAACATTAATATGCAGAAATGTGTAGCATTGGCATGCCCTGTGGCATTGATGATCGGTGAGCAGTGCAGCTGCCAGGAGGTGAAGGGCTTCACCGGTGATGATGGGCAAAGGCTCGTCTCTCTCTGTTTGGTGCTGTAAGTAAACGTCAACCCCCCCAGAAGCAGACACGGTACAGGCCCAGGTAGCAGCAGTTTTGAGTTTTTATTCAGACTGATTGATTTGCGATTATATCTAAATCTAACCCGGCCAGTTTAACCCTTTGACTGCCGAGACCAGGAATGACACGCTTATGTTAAGTGCCACGACCTGTCACCCCTTAACCCCCTCCCCCATTTATTCCGGTCTCCAGATCCCACCCACCCCCCAGCCGACCCAAATATTAAAACATCTCCAATGTCACAAACACAAGTTTATAATAATAATTCTTAATATAGTATATTCCAACAAAAAATAAGAATAATTATAAATCAACATTGCACGGTTTTGCAAAGAATTTTTTTTTTAAGTTTATCATTTTTGGAAATGTGTGTGAAAAGGGAAGGGGGAGGTAAAATAAATAATATATGTATAATCTATATGAAAAGCATACACGCAGCACTCGTAGCAACCAAAGGATCCTGGAAGAGTGATCCCCCGCCTACCAGAAAAACAATCTGCTTCCAGTTTTTGCATTGTTTGTGAATGTTACTGAGGAGGGGAGTGGACGCAGGACTCCAAGGGTTAACTTTGGTTCTGGAGTCATTAAATGTGCAACTGCACTACAAGTCCCAGCATGGCAGGACGCCCAGCTGTGGCTTACAGGAACTTCTCATTTGCAGACACACATCCTTCCTCGCCGTCTGGGGGAGCACGGGAGAGATTGCGCTGGCTACAGGAAAGGGGAAATGATTATAAATAGACTTGGAAAAGCAGAGCGGCTGTGGCCATCTTGGGCACCCCTCCCCCCTTAGTCCCCATTTGATCTTCCTTAAATAAGAGTATAATCTCCAGCACGTGGTCGGCCATCTGCATCTAACAGGGAGCTGGTAATATAATTATTATGTAATTATGGGGGAAGGGCTGAGAAGGAGACAACTCCCCAGGGCGATAAATTTGGTTCCTTTCCTGTTATGACAGGAGCTGTACGCGCAGGGAGCGCCATCTACCCAACTGCATGCCCTGCCCTTCTCTGCCAGGCTCTAGCTTAGGGATTAAGGACGGGATATAATGGGGGCCAGGCTTACACACTGATGGTGGCGGCCATGTGTCTCACACAGTGATTGTGTTCTGCAAAAAATAGTCTGTCTGCATTAAAAGCCATGACTGGGTGGGCGGCATGCAGAGAAGGGTGGACTGGTGGCACAATTTGGGGTGAAGGGGGGGGGGAACCTTGGGACTGTGACCTACTTCTCCCCCCGGAGGCCTGTGTCCTGTAGCGGAGGTGACGGGACTTTGTACATTGTGGACAATACGATATAGTCACCCTTCCTGTATTCCGCTGAGGACGGCAGGGTTGTCACTTAACTGTTTCCTGTCCAAGGAACAAAAATAAAAACATTATATATATAAAAAAAAAAAAAAAAAAAACACGCCTGGATCCTGTCTACGTGGACCCTTAGATCACATGACCAGCTCATCTCCAGTGATATCACATTGGTGTACAGGGGAATTACTCACGGCTGTCATCTCCCCCCTAAGCTTATGCCATTTCACCCCAGAAGATTGTGCAGGGGGTCCCATCTCATGCCCCACCACCCCCCTCAAATCCTACGCAATCCAGGTAAACTCCTTGATTGGTCCCCGGCTGACGTCCGGCGTGCAGTCCTCGATCTCATCGTCCTCTAGTATGACGTCATCCTGTGAGGTCTCTGCCTCATCTTTCCACTTGATGTCTTCCTCTTCCTCTCCTCCCATGTCTTCGTCCACCTTCAGCTCATCCACATCTTCCAGGTAGTGGCCTTCTCCTGAGTACATGGCGTCCGGGGAGTGGCTCCCCCGAGGCACCCCACGCCCTGAGCAGTCCACACACACTCCGTGCCTCCGGGAGCCATGCTTGATGCCCACACTGGCTGCAGACATGAAGACCCGGTTGCAAACCTTACAGACGTATTTCTTGTCTTTACTGTGGACCTGTGAGGAGACACAAAGAAGAGGAGAAAACTTAGTGACGCCCCCGTAACATTGGCATAAGATGGCGGTGGTGACTGTCGTACAGACAGATGGGTGTACACCCCGGGGGGAAGAGCATTGAGGAGACAGTCCCCCGGGCTGGCTCTGGTTACATGGGAACGAGACGTGGCTCAGGCGGATGAGGAGACAGATGGTTGTGCAATTATATGACAGCAGAGGACACTCTAAGAAGGAGCTGACACCGCTGTCATGGCAACCGCGCGGCCTGCTCTGTAATGAGTCTGGAGAAGTGGCACCGGGCCGTGTCCCTGAGATTAGGGCAGGGAAGGGTTAACAGCAGAAGAGACAGAGCCGTCTACAGCGAGAACAGGAGCAAGCGTCAGACATTGATCTGCTCCACCCTGAGCCGCACAATCGCCCTCCATCACTGTCTGACAACCCAGATGTGGCACTGAGAATAGTTGTCAGCCCCCCATTATAACAATACAGTGGTCCTGCACCGGGTGGGGGCCATTTCCATACCAATCTGATCCCGATATCAGCAAATTGCCTGCAGTTCTGAGACTGGATCTAGACAAATATTATTAAAGGGCCACAAATCCTTTAAGGGGTTATCCAGCATTAGAAAAAGGGGGGGGGGGGGGGGGAGAAAACAAAAACAGTGCCACCCCTGTCCTCAGGTTGTGTGTGGTATTACTATTCAGCTCCATTCACTTTAATGGAACTGAGGATAGCTGGAAGAAAGTGGCCATATTTTTCTAGGACAATCTCTTTAAAGTCCTTGTTTATCACAGTCCATCACCAGCAGGGGGCAGAGTTCCTCTCTCTGTCACTCGGGTGTGTCCGGCTCTGAACACCTGAGGGAGTCACCGCAGCAGATTAATCATTTACCGTCCCTCAGATCTTCTATGTCTTCCACACTCTGTTGTTATGGCTGCCGCCCCCACCCAAAGTCTTAATGGTTAATCCATAACTTAATTAAATACTTTTTTTTTGTCTTTACTACTTTGTCTTAAAGGGGAAGTGTCCATTTAATCCCAGTTTACATTGGGTCAGGACATGATGGGAGTTGTACTGTGACATCTGTGTTGGTGCTGCTGTGCTATATACCCAGGTCTGGCCAGCTAAGCCTGACTACAATGTATATGTATAACTACCCACCGTATTTTTATAGAATATGTGCAAATTTTTCTGATTCTAGCGCATTACAGCACCCTAGTCTATCCCCTTCCCGCTAAGTGTATTGATACACAATAAAGGACTGTTTGCTTTCACTGGATGCGGTGAGTGCGGGATCTTATTTCTCCCATATGTACATTATAGTAGGTATATTCTTGTATATAGGAGCAGTATTATAGTAGTTATATTCCTGTATATAGGGAGCAGTATTATAGTAGTTATATTCCTGTATATAGGAGCAGTATTATAGTAGTTATACACGAACTGGAGAGAATGGAACCGCTGCACATCCCATCTATGGCTGATACTAATGCCGCTAGGCCTATATTAAAAATCAACACCAGAGTGTCTGTATATGAATTGATCAAGCCATATTGCCCCATGTACCACCGCGCAGGTCCACACGGGTCCCTGCGCTAACTCCACACCGTGTCGGTCAGCGACCGCCAACCCCGCAAAGCGTGCACGTGCAGGGAAGGGAGGCCATGGAACGGCCCTGCTACCCCAATGTCACAGGACCAGACCCAAAAAGCTCGCTGACCGACACGGTGTGGAGTTAGCTAGGGGCCCGTGTGGACCAGAGGACCTGCACGGTGGTACACGGGGCAATATGGCTTGATCAATTCATATACAGACACTCTGGTGTTGATTTTTAATATAGGCCTAGCGGCATTAGTATCAGCCATAGATGGGATGTGCGGCGGTTCCATTCTCTCCAGTTCGTGTTTTACAGTTCTCCCTCTCTGAACAGCTAGCACTCCTTTATAAGACCCACATGACCAAAATTAGCAGGAGATGTCTGTGCTCACATGTCTGGACCTTATGTCTTCCCCATTCTGTGAGAGCAGCAATGGTGAGTGTAATACCATATCCATACTTGTGTCGTTTGGGGGCAGCCTTCCCCGCCGGTGGTGCTGGCTGGGTTTTGGTGGGGCTTTTTGGGTCTGATCCTGTGACAGTGGGGTTGCAGGGCCGTTCCATGGCCTCCCTTCCCTGCACGTGCACGCTTTGCGGGGTTGTCGGTCGCTGACCGACACGGTGTGGAGTTAGCGTAGGGACCCGTGTTGACCAGAGGACCTGCGCGGTGGTACACGGGGCAATATGGCTTGATTAATTCATATACAGACACTCTGGTGTTGATTTTTAATATAGGCCTAGCGGCATTAGTATCAGCCATAGATGGGATGTGCGGCGGTTCCATTCTCTCCAGTTCGTGTATTATAGTAGTTCTATTCCTGTATATAGGAGCAGTATTAGGCTGGGTTCACACTATGTATATTTCAGGCAGTATTTGGTCCTCAAGTCAGATCCTCATAGCAACCAAAACCAGGAGTGGATTGAAAACACAGAAAGGCTCTGTCCACACAATGTTGTAATTGAGTGGATGGCCGCCATATAACCGTAAATAACTTCCATTATTTCAATACTTCAATACAATATTTAAAAAAAACATCACATATTTGCCATTAAATGACGGCCATCCACTCAATTACAACATTATGTGAACAGAGCCTTTCTGTATTTTTAATCCACTCCTTGTTTTGGTTGCTATACAGCCTCAAATATACGTAGTGTGAACATAACCTTATAGTAGTTATATTCTTGTATATAGGAGCAGTATTATAGTAGTTATATTCCTGTATATAGGAGCAGTATTATAGTAGTTATATTCTTGTATATAGGAGCAGTATTATAGTAGTATATCCCTGTATATAGGAGCAGTATTATAGTAGTTATATTCCTGTATATAGGAGCAGTATTATAGTAGTTATATTCCTGTATATAGAAGCAGTATTATAGTAGTTATATTCCTGTATATAGGGATCAGTATTATAGTAGTTATATTCCTGTATATAGGAGCAGTATTATAGTAGGTATGCAATGGAGAAAGAGGAATCCGCACTCACCGGTCAGCAGAAAGAGTAGGTTTAATGATCCAAACACCAGAGGCTGTGGCTGGGAGGGGGAAGGTGTTACGCAGGTGAGCTCCTTACAGCAACAATTGTTTCTCGCCTGCTCGGCGCTTCGTCTGGCTGTGAGCCAGCTCACAGCCAGACGAAGCGCCGAGCAGGCGAGAAACAATTGTTGCTGTAAGGAGCTCACCTGCGTAACACCTTCCCCCTCCCAGCCACAGCCTCTGGTGTTTGGATCATTAAACCTACTCTTTCTGCTGACCGGTGAGTGCGGATTCCTCTTTCTCCATTGCATTATTACATTGATCTTCCCAGTCTCCAGCACCCCGGTTTACCAGGTTTATCCAACAACGACTGTTTACTGCATTTACCTGCCCTCGGTCCTATTCAAGTGGCGATATCAGCTGGTGCCGACTGAACCCTTCTCACCCATCTGTATTATAGTAGGTATATTCCTGTATATAGGGGCAGTATTATAGCGGTTATATTCTTGTATATAGGGAGCAGTATTATAGTAGTTATATTCTTGTATATAGGGAGCAGTATTATAGTAGTTATATGCACAAGCAGGTAGACGTGTTGGCACTATCAATAACCCGTGGTTGTATGGAGCTATTTATGTGTTCAGGTTGAGTGACCTTGCGTGATAAGGAGCGTTGTAGTCTTTGTTAACTGAGAAATCTCAGTGAAATTCCTGCATCACAGTGGTGCTCTGCGTAAATGAGAAAGCAGTTCATTTAATCAGCACAAGCCATTGAGAAAGTAAAAACCAGCGGCACTCACCGGATTTATGCAGTGATGGTGATTTATTAATACGATGTCATCATGCAGGTAACTTCGGGGCAGGGGGAGACAGGTCCAAGGGTGCTGTGCACCGTGGACAGCACCCTTGGACCTGTCTCCCCCTGCCCTGAAGTTACCTGCATGATGACATCGTATTAATAAATCACCATCACTGCATAAATCCGGTGAGTGCCGCTGGTTTTTACTTTCTCAATGGCTTGTGCTGATTATAGTAGTTATATTCCTGTATATAGGGGAAGTATTATAGTAGTTATATTCCTGTATATAGGGAGCAGTATTATAGTAGTTATATTCTTGTACATAGGGGGCAGTATTATAGTAGTTATATTCCTGTATATAGGAGCAGTATTCTAGTAGTTATATTCCTGTATATAGGAGCAGTATTCTAGTAGTTATATTCTTGTATATAGGAGCAGTATTCTAGTAGTTATATTCTTGTATATAGGAGCAGTATTATAGTAGTTATAGTCTTGTGTATAGGAGGCTGTAATATACCGACTGTGAAGCAGATTCTACTTTAGAAAACATGTTAACCCTGAATCGGAGGAATTGGGCCGCATGTATATTAATAACTTGTCCAGTCTGGGAAATACCCAGCCGGCACCACCGGCGGAGAAGGCTGCCCCCAAACAACACAAGTATGAATATGGTATTACACTCACCACACTGCTGCAGACAGAATGGAAAAAAACATGGGAGGCACTGACATGTGAGCACAGGTATATCCTGCTAATTTGGGTCACATAGGTCTTACAAAGGGGAGTGCCAGCCGCTCAGAAAAGGGAGAAAAACATAAAATGCGACATGGAGAGAAGGGAGCTACTGCACATCACACCTATGGCTAATACTAATGCCGCTCGGCTAATTGTAATTGCCGGCTGGGTATTGGTGGGGCATTTTGGGTTTGGTCCTGTGACATTGGGGTTGCAGGGCTATCCCATAGCCTCCCTTCCCTGCACGTGCACGCTTTGCGGGGTTGGCAGTCGCTGACCAACACAGTGTGGAGTTAGCGTAGGGACCAGTGTGAACCAGGAGACTTGCACGTGGTACACGGGGCAATATGGTTTGATCAAATTATATACCGACATCCTGGCGTTGGTTTTTAAAATTAGCTGAGCGGCATTAGTATCAGCCATAGGTGTGATGTGCAGTAGCTCCTTTCTCTCCATGTCGCATAACTACTATAATACTGCTGCTATATACAGGAATATAACTACTATAATATGCAGTGGAGAAAAAGGAATCCGCACTCACCGGTCAGCAGAAAGAGGGGTTTATTGATCCATACACTGGAGGCTGGAGCTGGGAGGGGGAAGATGTTAAGCAGGTGTGCTCTTAGCAGCTACAATTGTTTCTCGCCTGCTAGGCGCTTCGTCTGGCTGTGAGCAACCAGACGAAGCGCCTAGCAGGCGAGAAACAATTGTAGCTGCTAAGAGCACACCTGCTTAACATCTTCCCCCTCCCAGCTCCAGCCTCCAGTGTATGGATCAATAAACCCCTCTTTCTGCTGACCGGTGAGTGCGGATTCCTTTTTCTCCACTGCATATTCCATTTGTCTCACTTGTTTCCTGCACCCGGATCATTTTTGGTTTACCTGCATTGAATTTTGCTGTATATTTCCCAGCCCTCGGTCCAATACCAGTGTTGTCATCGGCTGGTGCCGGCTAATCGCTCTCACCCATATTATAACTACTATAATACTGCCCCCTATATACAAGAATATAACTACTATAATACTGCCCCCTATATACAGGAATATAACTACTATAATACTGCTCCTATATACAAGAATATAACTACTATAATACTGCTCCTATATTCTAGATTCTACTTTAGAAAACATGTTAACCCTGAATCGGAGGAATTGGGCCGCATGTATATTAATAACTTGTCCAGTCTGGGAAATCTCTACTTCTGCCTCAGAATTGTGTTACTGGGTCAGGTTCTCTCTTCACTTTCTTCCTTTGTACATATCATATTTTTCATGTAATTCTACCATAGAGTGTTTAAAAGGCCATTCCTGTTTAGAAAAGGTGGTGATGCTTGTCTGATACACACAGGAATAGTCTCGGTTTACCATCGCCACATGTGCCCTCATATTTCTAGCAGTCTCAGTGGTGACAAACACAGAAGTAAATATGGCGCCGTGCAGCAGTCAGACTTCCTGCGTTATGTGTGAGCTGCGGCGCCCCTTGGAGTGCACAGGATATGGGGGCGTCTCCATGTGACCCATCTGCCGTACAGGAAGCAGTCGTCAAGCACTGACCTATTTCCAGCCTTCAGCCGTAGAAGGTTTTAGGCCGGCGAGGAGGAAATGGTCAGACCTGGCCTAGAAACGACTCCGCATCGGGGGAGGCAGTGATAGGGTACGGACGGGCTCTAGATACAATAAGGGACCATGCGGTTTTATGAGACACTGACCCAGAAAGAACTGTGTATTATTAGCGATGTGTCGCCCACAGTGTACTGTGGGTGTGAGGATATCTGAGAGTAACCAGGGTGATGTATACACGTTATATCACCCTTACATTCTGCTATTAGATTGTTCCCCATAACAGAATAAGCCCCCATACATGGAGTCTCAGGGCATGCTGGGAGTTGTAGTTTGGTGACAGCTGGAGAGCCACAAGCCTGATGTGTAGTTTAAATACACCTGCAGAGCCAATGACTGCCATGGCATGCTGGGAGTTGTAGTTTTCCCACAGGTTGGAGAACACTGCACTATAACGTATGTGAAGTCGCTGCTGCCGTCCGTGATAACATTGCCAAAACCTGAACTATCTGTGCATGCAATACCACCGATGGCATGATTCCTGGTCCCATCAGAGCTGTACATGTCTGGGGCTGCGGCTGAAGGACTGGTTGACACGCACAATAGAATGAGTAGATCCCCATTAACCTTATTCGGCTTGTCCCCGGGGATCCCCGTTAGGTAGGGGATATAATGTCACAGATTATAATGATGTAGAGACCTCCCTGGTCGCCTGCCTTCTCCATAACAACAGGATTCTCTCCAACCAGACACAAGTGCTGCCTGTAATGAGGGATATTTAATTGCACAATGAATGCGGTGGTGACCACATGACCGGAGTGGATTATAAGGACGATTGTTTTGTTGCCGTGGAAACGCAAAATGAATTTTCGAGGGGCACGCGTCTAAGTGACCGCGCCTGAGCCCCCAGTGTGCAAATATTGGAGAATTGTAGTAGGAAACACCCGACTGCAGGGAGGTACAGATGGCTGTGAAGCCTCATGGGAATGTGGGCCGATATCCTGCAGGGCTGAGCGGTGATGGTGTCTCTTACTGAACATCCCTCCATTGGGTTACAAAGCAGCACTCAGGGTTATATGGACGGCTCTGACCATTTCCTCCTAGTGGCCTAAAAACCTGCAAAGCCCAAAGTAGATTGTGTTGGGCAGCTGCATCTGGCACCATAAGGGGGGGGGGGGGGGGGGGGGGGGGGGGGGGGGGGAAGCAGTATAGCAAAGAAAGGGTTAATATTTCAGTAACAGATATGATCATCAGTGATGGAGAACAGATCCCATATTCCATCTACAGTGGGAGGAGAATCTACAATGTTCACTAGCGCCCCCTGCTGAGTAGTAATATGTTGTATACTACCTGCGGGGAGGACTAATGGTGCGTTTACACAGAGATTTATCTGACAGATTTTGGAAGCCAAAGCCAGGAATGGATTTGAAAAGAGGAGAAATATCAATCTTTCCTGTTCCCTTTTTATAGTCTGTTCCTGGCTTTGGCTTCCAAAATCTGTAAGATAAATCTCTCTGTGTAAACACACCATAAGGGAAGGGAGGTAAAAACTGCTCCCAACTACCCCCTACAGACAAATACTGCTCCTATATACAGGAATATAACTACTATAATACTGCTCCTATATACAGGAATATAACTACTATAATACTGCTCCTATATACAGGAATATTAATACTACCCCCTATATACAGGGATATAACTACTATAATACTGCCCCCTATATACAAGAATATAACTACTATAATACTGCCCCCTATATACAAGAATATAACTACTATAATACTGCCCCCTATATACAGGAATATAACTACTATAATACTGTTCCTATATACAGGGATATAACTACTGTAATACTGCTCCTATATACAGGAATATAACTACTATAATACTGCCCCCTATATACAGGAATATAACTACTATAACACTGCTCCTATATACAGGGATATAACTACTATAATACTGCTCCTATATACAGGAATATAACTACTATAATACTGCCCCCTATATACAAGAATATAACTACTATCATACTGTCCCTATATACAGGAGTATAACTACTATAATACTGCCCCCTATATACAGGAGTATAACTACTATAATACTGCCCCCTATATACAGGAGTATAACTACTATAATACTGCTCCTATATACAGGGATATAACTACTATAATACTGCTCCTATATACAGGGATATAACTACTATAATACTGCTCCTATATACAGGAATATAACTACTATAATACTGCCCCCTATATACAGGAATATAACTACTATAATACTGTTCCTATATACAGGGATATAACTACTGTAATACTGCTCCTATATACAGGAATATAACTACTATAATACTGCCCCCTATATACAGGAATATAACTACTATAATACTGTTCCTATATACAGGGATATAACTACTATAATACTGCTCCTATATACAGGGATATAACTACTATAATACTGCTCCTATATACAGGAATATAACTACTATAATACTGCCCCCTATATACAGGAATATAACTACTATAATACTGCTCCTATATACAGGGATATAACTACTATAATACTGTTCCTATACACAAGAATATAACTACTATAATAATTCGACATGGAGAGAAGGGAGCTACTGCACATCACACCTATGGCTGATACTAATGCCACTCGGCTAATTTTGATCAAACCATAGGTCTCCTGGTCCACACGGGTCCCTACGCTAACTCCACACTGTGTCGGTCAGCGACCGCCAACCCCGCAAAGCGTGCACATGCAGGGAAGGGAGGCCATGGAATGGCCCTGCAACCCCAATGTCACAGGACCAAACCCAAAGTGCCCCACTAATACCCAGCCGGCACCACCGGCGGAGAAGGCTGCCCCAAACAACACAAGTATGAATATGGTATTACACTCACCACACTGCTGCAGACAGAATGGAAAAAAACATGGAGGCACTGACATGTGAGCACAGGTATATCCTGCTAATTTGGGTCACATAGGTCTTACAAAGGGGAGTGCCAGCCGCTCAGAAAAGGGAGAAAAACATAAAATGCGACATGGAGAGAAGGGAGCTACTGCACATCACACCTATGGCTAATACTAATGCCGCTCGGCTAATTTTAATTGCCGGCTGGGTATTGGTGGGGCATTATGGGTCTGGTCCTGTGACATTGGGGTTGCAGGGCTATCCCATGGCCTCCCTTCCCTGCACGTGCACGCTTTGCGGGGTTGGCAGTCGCTGACCAACACAGTGTGGAGTTAGCGTAGGGACCAGTGTGAACCAGGAGACCTGCACGTGGTACACGGGGCAATATGGTTTGATTAAATTATATACCGACATCCTGGCGTTGGTTTTTAAAATTAGCTGAGCGGCATTAGTATCAGCCATAGGTGTGATGTGCAGTAGCTCCTTTCTCTCCATGTCGCATAACTACTATAATACTGCTCCTATATACAGGGATATAACTACTATAATACTGCTCCTATATACAGGAATATAACTACTATAATACTGCCCCCTATATACAGGAATATAACTACTGTAATACTGCCCCCTATATACAGGAATATAACTACTATAATACTGCTCCTATATACAAGAATATAACTACTATAATACTGCTCCTATATACAGGAATATAACTACTATAATACTGCCCCCTATATACAGGAATATAATTACTATAATACTGCTCCCTATATACAAGAATATAACTACTATAATACTGCTCCTATATACAGGGATATAACTACTATAATACTGCCCCCTATATACAGGAATATAATTACTATAATACTGCTCCCTATATACAAGAATATAACTACTATAATACTGCTCCTATATACAGGAATATAACTACTATAATACTGCCCCCTATATACAGGAATATAATTACTATAATACTGCTCCCTATATACAAGAATATAACTACTATAATACTGCTCCTATATACAGGGATATAACTACTATAATAGTGCTCCCTATATACAAGAATATAACTACTATAATACTGCTCGTATATACAAGAATATAACTACTATAATACTGCTCCTATATACAAGAATATAACTACTATAATACTGCTCCTATATACAAGAATATAACTACTATAATACTGCCTCCTATATACAAGAATATAACTACTATAATACTGCTCCTATATACAAGAATATAACTACTATAATACTGCCTCCTATATACAGGAATATAACTACTATAATACTGCTCCTATATACAAGAATATAACTACTATAATACTGCCTCCTATATACAAGAATATAACTACTATAATACTGCTCCTATATACAGGAATATAACTACTATAATACTGCTCCTATATACAAGAATATAACTACTATAATACTGCTCCTATATACAGGGATATAACTACTATAATACTGCCTCCTATATACAGGAATATAACTACTATAATACTGCTCCTATATACAGGAATATAACTACTATAATACTGCCCCCTATATACAGGAATATAATTACTATAATATACCAAAGTAGAATAAATCTAGCACTCACCGGGTGCTTGCCGTACAATCTCTTTATTCCGTGTAGCTCCTGGCTTGGGGGGAGATGAAACAAGGTGTGGAAATGTCCACAATGGGACGACCATTTCAGGCTATATTGCCAGTCATCTAGCGTCGGGCTAGACGACTGGCAGTATAGTCTAAAACGACTGTTCCATCGGAGACGTTCTTGCACCTTGTTTCTTCCCATCCCCCAAGCCAAGAGCCACACGGAATAAAGAGACCGTGCTACAAACACCCGGTGAGTGCTGGATTTATTTTACTTTCGTACACACCAGTTTATGCTGCCCCCTTTTAGCATCCTAGCACCCTGTATTGCTATGTTACCGTGTTGCTGCAAGCCATCTATTGCTACACCATAGCTCCCTGTTACCGAGTACTAACCAGCTGTACCTCTTCTACCTTATAACTACTATAATACTGCCTCCTAGAATTGTCCTACATGATAAAGAAGCTCCCTTATCATACAATAGTGATGAATCTTAATATGTGTTGTAGGGTATACCCCCAATATCACACCACATGATGATGTAGGGTATCTTCTCTATATCACACCACATAACACTGTTTCTCGCCGCTCAGTTCCTTCTCTTACCAGTGTGTGGCGCTTCATATGCTCCCTCCTTGTAAACTTCTTTCCGCAGATCTCGCAGGGGTATGGCCGCTCCCCCGTGTGTGATCGCATGTGTCTCTTCAGGATGCACTGGTGCATGGCAGAGAAGCTGCAGTACGGACACTTGAACTTTTTCCGGATAACCGTAAATTCGTTCACTGCAGGAGATAAGGAGAGCGGCTCAGGATATGCAATAAGCATAGAAATCCAACAGCATAGAAATCTAAGGTATTGTATTAGTGACAGGATCATCAGCATAACATATAGAAATAGTGTATAGACCGGTGCTGTAACACTGCTGAGAATATAGCCACGTGTGTAGCGTGACCCTTTAATACTCTCTGGCTTAGATCTTTCCAGTAATACATCAAGACATCTTCTCCCCCTCCTGTCTCCTCAGCCTCATCCCCTTCTGCCCAGTGCTATGTCTGACATCACACACAGCGTCCAGCTAATTGGTGTCCTCAGATAACCGCAGGACGTTGTCATAGCAAGGAGAAAGGCAAGGGGTCCACTGTGCTACCACCCTCCGCAATTGGCCACGGAGGCCCATGCATGCATCCAGGACGGGTACACTGCCCCCCTGCCCGCATCCAAGATGAAGTGACTGCACACTGCCCCCTTGTCCGCATTCAGGATGGGGCCAATGCGCACCAGCCTCCCTATCGGCATCCAGGATGGGGCCACTGCACACTGCCCCCTGCCGGCATCCTGGATGTGTACACTGCGCCCCTGCCAGCATCCATGATAGGTACACTGCCCCCCTGCCAGCATCCAGGATGTGTACACTGCGCCCCTGCCAGCATCCAGGATAGGTACACTGCCCCCCTGCCAGCATCCAGGATAGGTACACTGCCCCCCTGCCAGCATCCAGGATAGGTACACTGCCCCCCTGCCAGCATCCAGGATAGGTACACTGCCCCCCTGCCAGTATCCAGGATGGGGCCACTGCACACTGCCCCCCTGCCAGCATCCAGGACGGGTACACTGCACACTGCCCCCCTGTACTGTGGGTATATATGATCTTGTAAGGTCAGCATTTATACCCAGCGACCTACATGAAGGGGATTTTTCCAGTTCAGACATTATACACTGCAGATTAATTTACAGAAATGAGACATCACAATAACATTGTCCAGTACAGTGAGGAGCGAGTACATTGCAGAGGTGTGAGGCACTTGGTACGCATCACAAATCTGGAACGCAAAAAGAGGAAGTGGCCGTTTCCCCGGAGCTGACGCTTTAACCCTTCCACTTCAGGAGCAGAATAATAACACAGATGATGATCTGTGAATTGTTTATAAACCAGCAGTGATGAGTGAGTTACTAGAGATCGGCTGACATCAAAGTCGGAGGTACAGTAAAACCTGGGCGGTGTCTGGGCGAACCGCAGTGTAAATGAGAAAATCTAATCAACCATCTCACAAAAGATCAGAGAGAGAAGCAAAGTCACCAACCACACACAGGCATGACAGGGTGCACGGTCATCAGTACAGCAACAGGCTCCTTGTAGCCCGCTCATAAGGATTCAAATCACCCCATAGACTTTACACTTGTCAGTGGGACTGGCCCACCATCTAATGTATGGGGGGGGGGGGTCTCAACAATCCCTGATGGTAGATGCCAGGGGAAAGAAGGATTAGGCATGTCGGATTTGCCTGATCCTTTTGCTTCTGGGGAGGTAACCGCTGGTGCCTCCTTCTCTCTCCGTTCAGAAAATGTGGCCAACCACCAGCTATGGCCAGCTGTAAAGAACACTGACAAGATGTGTGGACAGATCGATCATCAGCTCTTAATGCTTTGGATTAGAAGAATTGTTATTGGCATCTTACTGCCCTGGTTCAGTGCAGCCATGGCTCCTAGAGGGTGTCCAAGCAGTGACCACCATGGCTAGGGCCCCCCTCCCTCAGTCTTTTCCTCACTGATCTAGTAGAAGACGAGAAGGACAGACAAAGAAGAGAGGGACTTACGAGAGAGCGAGTGGGTACCTTTGGGCAGGTATTCAAATAGCAAAGAGCTCTCCTCGCCCAGGACGTCGGCCTTCAGGGACAGCAGGCTGTTCTTGCTCAGGAGGGCGCTGCGCAGGTTGGATACGCTGGTCACCTGCTGGTGATTGTCGTCTTTCTCCAGAGTCAGCGTGTGAGGTAAGTAGTTGGGCTCTCCGCCTTGTAAGGACTCTTCTTCTTGTGAGTACAAGTCCACACGTTCCTCTCTGCTGTCGGAGCTGCCCGGCTCTATCACAGTCACGTCATCACCTGAGAGAGAAAAAGGGATACGTCATCATACTGAAGCAAATGCTACACCAGACCCCCATGTAAGAGCTCACCAATAATCAGTCCCTACACTCATGGAGTCATGTCCATTCCTATGCATCCTTAACAGAAACCCATTAGCAGCTTATCCAGGCCCCCAATATATGAAGCCATACATGTTAGTTCTCTAACCATCTAATCTCTATGGCAGATGCCAGGGCATGGTGGATGTTCAAATACCCGCCCGATCCATTTGTTACCATCGCTTGTAGATGATGACAGTGAAGTTTCCATAGTGCAGAGATGCGGAACCTTTGGCCCTCCAGCTGTTGCAAAACTACAATTCCCATCATGCCTTGGCAGCCGAAGCTTTAGCTTCAGCTGCCCAGGCATGATGGGTATTGTAATTTTGCAACAGCTGGAGGGCCGAAGATTCCCCACAGCTGCCATAGTGTAACAGAACTCGACTCCTGTCCTCTACACCAGTACTCTCTAACTGCGGCAAAACTACAACTCCCATCATGCCCTGACAAAAGGATGCTACCTGGACATGGTGGGTGTAGTAGTTCTGTAACAGCTGGAGAGCCACAGGTGTCATGGCATAATAGGAGTTGTATATTGGTACAGGTTGGAAAATACAGGTCTATATACCCTGAACACTTGTGTATAATATGCAATGGTGATGCTCCATGGCAATGGCCCCATAGAAAAAATTATTTTGAAAGTTGAAACCATATTGAGTATCTATAGAGATTAGAATTGGGGGGGGGGATTCGGCACCGATCAGGCGTGCACCGTATCTAATGCCGTATATTTGTGCCCATGTTTGATTAAATACGTGGTAGAAAGCTTTGGAGGATGGCGAGGACCATGCACGTGTTACGGACAGGAAGGCAATGGTTAACCGGAGATAGCTCTGGTCAGATTAGTTCAGCCATGAATTATAGAACAGTCCGAGCCCATTAAAGCAGCGAGCTGGAGGTACATGATACATGGCAGAGATAGGGAGCCAGGGGGCGGCTCAGCCTTCAGATTGAAAATAGCACAACGCCACCGTCTTCCCAGCAGAGGCCTCCGGTGGGCGCCACCAGGATGAAAGGAAGCCGTCACCTGAACATGCAACATGGCGGAGACAAGCCGGCAGAGAGGTGAGAGGCGTCTCATGCCTCCATGTTATTTCTTATAATAAATCCATTGATCAAATTGGTATTGATCAAACGTAAAGCAAACATTCCTTTAATCCAGATTAACATATTCTGAATTATTGGACAAGTATAAGAAAAGAACAGAAAAGGCCAAAGAAACTTTTCAGTGTAGGCCGGAGCCAGATTATCTGACACTATACAAACATCTACACAAGGATTGAACATGGAATAACGTCATCATACAATATAACACATCAACCATCTTATATAAATATATATGAACATGGTATACATACACACAATACATATGTAGTCTGTGTTTATGTACATGTATACATTTGCTGTGTATTATATAAACTCATAATAAGCAAAAACACTAACACACATACAATGTCCAATTACAATACACATACACCACTGACATAACACACAAGCAAGATAATATATACATTATAATATACACATACCAATGCTACAAACACAATACACATACAGTATACTATACAGATACTACACAAGCACAAACCACACATAATACACCCACTATAAACCACAAATATAATACACACAGTATAAAATACACCTACTACACACACCACACATATAATACACTTTGCAGCCTATTAGCACTTTTTTTTCCCTTAGTTGTTGTGAGTTTGTCGGCAGCAGAACTTTCTTTTCCCCTCGGGATCTTGTGTCGGCTCCAGCTCTATACTTAGGACACTTATAACCACAGGAGGGCGGCGCCCCCGAAGGGTTTATATATATAATATACACACACAAACACACACACACACACACACACACACACAGGGTAGCAGAGCTGTACAGGTGCCTCAGAGGTAAAGCCTCCAGGGTAATGGAGAAGACAGAGGCTCTGGGTGTGAGCATAGAGGAAAGGGGGCAATTAGGGATTAACCGGATTTACTAAGGGGGCGGAGGAGGCAGGGAGTGCCACATCACCGCACACCACTACACCAACTGGTTTCTTTATAGGAAGCAACAAGGGCGATTGTTGGAAAAAGCCAACAGGGGCAATAATTGAGGGAGGGGGTGCTTACAGGTTAGATGTGAAGTTGGGGAAAATGGGCTGAACAGAGGCCAGGTATTGGTGGGTACGGAGGGCAGAGCGGAGGCTATATGTTAAGGCTGCACGCGGTGGGGATTAAGCATAGAGAGTAGTAGTACAAGATCAGTTAAAGGGTAACTCCAACATTTTTTTCTTTCAAATTGGTGTCAAAGTTACAAAGATTTGTAATTTACTTCTATTTAAAAATCTCCAGTCTTCCAGTACTTATCAGCTGCTGTATGTCCTGCAGGAAGTGGTGTGTTCTTTTCAGTGTGACACAGTGCTCTCTCCTGCCACCTCTGTCCATGTCAGGAACTGTCCAGAGCAGGAGAGGTTTTCTATGGGGATTTGCTACTGCTCTGGACAGTTCCTGACATGGACAGAGGTGGCAGGAGAGAGCACTGTGTCATACTGGAGAGACTACACCACTTCCTGCAGGACATACAGCAGCTGATAAGTACTGGAAGACTGGAGATTTTTAAATAGAAAGTTATACAGATTTATAATTAACAACACCAGTTGCATTGTAAGAAAAATATTAGTGCCGGAGTTCCCCTTTAATGGATGAATAAATAGCTAGACATGGAGTACAGTGACACAGGAAGAGATGATGGCGATAGGACAAAGGTGTGGGTCAAGTATTAGGAGTAAGAGGGGTTCCTGATGCTCAGAAGTGGGGTGCAGACACTGGAGGAGGATACATTGTGGGGTCTTTAGGGGTACAGTGGATCCCACCACCTGTGACCTCTCACCCAGATGTTTTACTATTCACCTCAGTGTATTTGCATCATAGTCAAATTAAAGTAGGTGAAGTCAGGAAGCCGGAGGAGGACTCCACAGTAATAAGAGATCCCTGTGACTAGTGCTCCTCTACACTCAGCTTTCCCAGGGTCCAGAATACAGGGATACACACTGTGCAGGCAGGGGAGGATGAGCAGGTGAGCCATGACATAGCAGAGGGAATTCTGTGCTCCAGTGGGGAATGTGAGAAGAGTCTGTGGGAGAACCAGGGAGGAGGAGGATGATACCAGAGTCTGTGGGAAGAGACGACTTCTCAGGGTCAGGAATGTGGGGTCGATGTTTATCATCTTTCTAGCTGTTGTATAGGGGACCCCCCCACACACACACACACACACCAGCTCTGACCCCTGAGATTATAGGCAGTCTATAACTATGATACCCCAAAAACGTTCAGGGGAGAGGGGTGCCCTCATCTCGGAGACACCAGTGGATTCCCACGCATAATGTGTTTATCCAGATCTTCCTGGTTCATGAATAGAACACTGGAGAGGCAGTACAGACTCACGGACATGGCGGCCCTGCCCGGAGGATGTGTAATTGTAGGAAAATTCCAGGACTGAGCTGAGAACTGGGACGCTGTAATGGTTATCTCTAGTATCTGGGATCTGGCAGATCCACCCAAGTCTTTAGATAGGATCTTCTCCCACAGTGTGATCCTGGCACCAGGAAGGGATGGGGGAAGGGTGGCCATCATGCTCGGGCACACACCGAGGACCTGCGCCCTGGTTACCAGCCCCAAACCGCGGCCAGGAAGGGTGAGGCCGGGTCGGTTTCATCCAGTTATCTGCAGTAAATTATCTTAGGGGGGGGGGGGAGGTGCAAGACTGGAGCGCAGACCCTGAGTCATATCAGACCGGGCACATGCTACCTCTAATGCCTCCCCGCCACTGCACATGCCCATGCTGGGAGTTGTAGTTCTGCAGCAGCTGAAGAGTCATAGATTTGGGAGTGCCCCTACTTCTGCAAGCTGTAAGGCATGGGTATGGAACCTTGGCTCTCCAGCAGTTGCAAAACTACAACTTCCATCATGCCTGGGCAGCTAAAGCTTTGGCTGTCCCAGCATGATGGGAGTTGTAGTTTTGCAACAGCTGGAGAGCCATGGTTCATTACCCCTGCTGTAAGGAACTCTGGGAGTTGTAGTTTTGCAGGTTATGGATGACGGCTCTATGGAGTGCAAGTACTGCAGCAGACTGGGAGTTGTAATTTTGACAGCCATATGCTGGAGACTACTATAACAGCAAGTTATAGGGCATGCTGGGAGTATATAGGAAAGCCAGTGTTTAAAAGTATTCCTGTCCATAGTATGGTGCAGCCCCTGCTGTGCCAGGCAGGTCCTATGCCCCCTGGGTATGAGGGCGAGTGGGCAGGTTATCATGGCTGATATCGTGTGCCACATATGATAAAGTGCTGACTGAAGAGCTTACAATTCAGCAATGTGACATCATTCCAGAGCTGGAAATACGATAGAAGAGTCTCTCAGGTGTGCGACAAGTGGGGTATGAAGGAGTTAAAGCAGCTGAAGCAGACGCTGCTGTTACCATAGGGAAAAGAGGGAGGGGGGGGGGGGGGCAGATCTGGAGCCTGGGGAAATAGGAATGTAGGGTGGGGATAGGAAAACACAACTAAACCCTGAAAATTCCCATCATCTGCCTGGAAGAGAGATCCACACCATAAAGGGGGACGGCCATACACTGTTCTATAACGTGGGCCTCACACGTACCTCCCCCCGTCTCTAACGTGGGCTTCACGTACCCCCCCACCCCCGTCTATAACGTGCGCCTCACATGTACCGCCTCAATCTACAATGTGGGCCTCACACATGCTACCCCCCCCATCTATAACGTGGGCCCACACGTACCCCACCCCATCTATAACGTGGGCCCACA